>NC_052514.1:9825042-9955042 GCF_014356525.2 Nilaparvata lugens
AACAATTTGGTGCATGAGCCGGGTAGGCAACCGGCTCACACATCATATTGTCGTTCTGCGAGTTCTAGTGGGCATGGCTCCTTTGGTGCTTTTTTGCCGAGATGTTGATGGCACATTTTTCTCAAATCTGAAATCTTCTACCACTGTTGTCTTGGTAGAATATCTTTCTGTGACCCCTGTTCACTACACTTTTTTTATTTTAGTGTGTGGAAGGCATTCTCTAGGTTTATCTGTATATTTCAGAAACACTCTTTAAATGGTTCAGTAGCACAAAAAGGCCAGCAGCCTCCAAGCAGCTACAATTACAACCATTTTCTCATCACTGAACCATCTACAGCTGATTTTGTTTAGGTTAAGGTATGGTTTCTACTTGAAAAGTTTTAATCACAGTATAATGCGCTCGGCCGCCTCTGGACCAATGCATATTCAACATTTTTCTTGTGACTGAACCATGTGTTTATGATTTCTACTAGGGCAGACTTGTTTTATTCGATTGAATGATGTTAGTAGATAATCCTAATGTTATCACATGTAAGTTGAGACTTAAACTACAAAATATGTTTGGATTATTTAAATGTATGAATTCAAGGCTACTTTTTTCTATTTATAAGATAAAATAATTACATAATCTGAATTGTATTGTATAAAATTATCCTAATATCAGATGTGAGATGAGACTTAAATTACAAAATATTTTCAGATTATTAAAATGTATGAATTCAGGACTACTTCCTTGTATTTATAAAATAGAATTATAGTACCCTTTGGAATTAATGGAATAATATACTTATTCTATTATTTTGATCATTTCAAAGGATACTATAATTCTATTATATAAATGTTGGGATTAATTTATGTTATGTGTTTCAATCTCTATATGGAAGATTCTCTTTTCATCTTTTTTGTTCAGTTTGAGATTCAATTTTTAATAGAGCAATGACGTCTTTTTGGCTACTTAATTGAATGAAGTGAGATCCCAACCAGAGATGATGAGTTGAGACTATAACTACAATATAATAATAATAGATGTGACTTTATTTCTGAGTTAAAATATACAAAACAAGTGAAAGTATAGAGTAAAAGCAATGTAATAAGCATACATTATCGTACATTATCATTCTGTTCCACTATGGAGAATACAATGGAAAGGAAAACCAATAAAGCGAATGGCTTACTCTAATAGAGAGAGCTAAAATATTCGTGAGAATAGCAAAAGCATAAGTAAACAATACAGTGGAAAGAAAAGAAAAATACATAAAAAGACTACTCAACTAGAGCTAAAAAAAAACAATGGACAGGAACTCAAGATAAATTTACAAGTTACAAATATAATAATATATATACAACATGCAGAAGTAGGTTATTAGTACATGAAAATGACCTTAAGAGAGAATGACCAAGTCCATATATATATATATATATATACAACAGCAACTGACAGAACAAGCTAAAGAGTTGATTAAAACTGTTAGTTCAATGAGATATAGAATCTGAAGAGTATACAGAGTGAGTCATATGTATGGGAACACTTCAAAGAAATCAGACTGTTGTAGATATAATACTGTAACTTCTAGGACAAGTTATTGGTCAAATTCTCTACATTTTGACATACAATTGGATTTCAACCACTCATAAGAGGGTGACTTAGGGGATGTAACTCGAATATTTTTAATGTGAACACCCATTGTGTGGTACACAATTTCAAAGACAATTTTGAAACAAGAAAGATGGCATCGATGAAAATGTTCTATGATAATTGTATCCAAAATGGCAGCTGATTTGGCAACAAGCCACCGAGCTGATCAGCAGGCATTGTTCCTCCACTGGGGTGTTCGTGATGCAAGACAGTCGCAGAAACCCAGGATGTTATGTCCTGAGCTACCCAGTGAGCCACTCTTGAGTTGAAGCTTTTTCTCAGCACAAAACATCCTGGGTTCCTGCAACCAAATGATCCATCCAGTGGTTGTTGATGATATTTGCAATAACTGCAGGATTGATCATCACTGACATACCTGTTGCGGGACGAGCGGCTGTGTCAGTGATGTTCAATCCAGCAGTAATCGCTATTAGTCATTGCTCGAATTCTACCAGCTGAAATTCGGCTCTCAGACCTTCAATATGATGAGTGAGCCGGTTGCAAGGCGGGTAGGCAACCGGCTCACTCATCATATTGTAGTTCTGCGAGTTCTAGTGGACATGGCTCCTCTGGTGCTTTTTTGCCGAGATGTTGATGGCACATTTTTCTCAAATCTGAAATCTTCTACCACTGTTGTCTTGGTGAAATCTTTCTGTGACCCATGTTCCCTACACTTTTTCTATTTTAGTGTGGGGAAGGCTTTCTCTAGGTTTGTCTGTATATTTCAGAAACACTCTTCAAATGGTTCAGTAGCACAAAAAGGTCAGCAGCCTTCAAGCAGCTACAATTACAACCATTTTCTCATCACTGAACCATCTACAGCTGATTTTGTTTAGGTTAAGGTATGGTTTCTACTTGAACAGTTTTAATCACAGTATAAGAATGTTTCAGTCACCAGGAAAAGCTCGGCCGCCTCTGGACCACTGCATATTCAAAAATTTTCTCGTGACTGAACCATGTGTTCATGATTTCTACAAGGGCAGACTTGTTTTATTTGATTGAATGATGTTAGTAGATAATCCTAATGTTATCACATGTAAGTTGAGACTTCAAATACAAAATAATTATGTTTGGATTATTTAAATGTATGAATTCAAGGCTACTTTTTTGTATTTATAAGATGAAATAATTACATAATCTGAATTGTATTGTATAAAATTATCCTAATATCAGATGTGAGATGAGACTCAAATTACAAAATATTTTCAGATTATTAAAATGTATGAATTCAGGGCTACTTTTTTGTATTTGAAAAATAGAATTATAGTACCCTTTGAAATTAATAAAATAATATACTTATTCTATTATTTTAATCATTCCAAAGGATACTATAATTCTATTATATAGATGTTTGGATTAATTTATTTTATATGTTTCAATCTCTATATGGGATATTCTTTTTTCATCTTTTTTGTTCAGTTTGAGATTTAATTTTTAATAGATCAATGACGTATTTTTGGCTACTTAATCGAATGAAGTGAGATCCCAATCTTAGATGATGAGTTGAGACTATAACTACAATAATAATAAATTTGACTCCATTTATGTGTAAAAAGAATACAAAACAAGTGAAAGTATAGAGTAAAAGCAATGTGATAAGCATACAGTATCGTACATTATCATTCTGTTCCACTATAGAGAATACAATGGGGAGGATAACAATAAAGTTAATGGCTTACTCTAATAGAGCCACAGTGCATGAAATATTAATGAGAATAGCAAAAGCATAAGCATACAATACAGTAGAAACAAACGAAAAATACATCAAAAAGACTTCTCTCCTAAAGCTAAAATAAAAAAATAACAATGGACAGAAACTCTAAATAAATTCACAAGTTACAAAGATAATAATATACTGTATATACAACATGCAGAAGTCCATATATACATGAGCAACGGGCAGAACGAGCTGAAGAGTTAATTAAAACTGTTAGTTCAATGAGATATAGAATATGAAGAGTATACAGAGTGAGTCATATGTATGGGAACACTTCAATAGATTGCAGACTGTTGTAGATATAATACTGTAACTTCTAGGACAAGTTATTGGTCAAATATTCTACCTATTGACTTACAACTAGATTTCAACCACTCATAAGGGGGTGACTCAGGGGAAGTAACTCAAATATTTTAAATGTGAGCACCCATTTTGTGGTACACAATTTTAAAGACAATTTTGAAACAAGAAAGATGGCATCGATGAAAATGTTCTATGATAATTGTATCCAAAATGGCAGATAATTAGGCAACAAGCCATCGAGCTGATCAGCAGGCATGGTTCCTCCACTGGGGTGTTCGTGATGCAAGACAGTCGCAGAAACCCAGGATGTTATGTCCTGAGCTACCCAGTGAGCCACCCTCGAGTTGAAGCTTTTGCTCAGCACAAAACATCCTGGGTTCCTGCGACCAAATGATCCATCCAGTGGTGGGTGATGATATTTGCAATAACTGCAGGATTGATCATCACTGACGTGCCTGTTGCGGGTCGAGCGGCTGTGTCAGTGATGTTCAATCCAGCAGTAATCGCAATTAGTAATTGGTTGAGTTCTTCCAGCTGACATACGGCTCTCAGAACAACAATGTGGTGCATGAGCCAGGTAGGCAAACGGCTCACACATCATATTGTCGTTCTGCGAGTTCTAGTGGGCATGGCTCCTTTGGTGCTTTTTTGCCGAGATGTTGATGGCACATTTTTCTCAAATCTGAAATTTTCTACCACTGTTGTCTTGGTGAAATCTTTCTGTGACTCATGTTCCCTACACTTTTTCTATTTTAGTGTGGGGAAGGCTTTCTCTAGGTTTGTCTGTATAATTCAGAAACACTCTTTAAATGGTTCAGTAGCACAAAAAGGTCAGCAGCCTTCAAGCAGCTACAATTACAACCATCTTCTCATCACTGGACCATCTACAGCTGATTCTGTCTAGGTTGAGGTATGGTTTCTATTTGAAAAGTTTCAATAAAAGTATGAGAATGTTCCAGTCACCAGAAAAAGCTTGGCCGCCTCTGGACCACTGCATATTCAAAATTTTTCTTGTGACTGAACCATCTGTTTATGATTTCTACTAGGACAGACTTGTTTTATTTGATTGAATGATGTGAGTAGATAATCCTAATATTATTAGATGTAAGTTGAGAATTCAACTACAAAATATGTTTGGATTATTTAAATGTATGAATTCAGGACTACTTTCTTGTATTTATAAAATAGAATTATAGTACACTTTGAAATCAATAAAATATACTTAATCATTTCAATCATTCCAAAGGATACTATAATTCTATTTTATAAATGTTGGGATTAATTTATTTGATGTGTTTCAATCTCTATATGGAATATTCTTTTTTCATCTTTTTTGTTCAGTTTGAGATTTAATTCTTAATAGAGCAATGACGTATTTTTGGCTACTTAATTGAATGAAGTGAGATCCCAATCAGAGATGATGAGTAGAGACTATAACTACAATATAATAATAATAAATGTGACTTCATTTCTGTGTGAAAACTTATAAAACAAGTGAAAGTTGAGAGTAAAAGCAATGTAATAAGCATACAGTATCGTACATTATCATTCTGTTCCACTATAGAGAATACAATGGGGAGGATAACAATAAAGTTGATGGATTACTCTAATAGAGCCACAGTGCATGAAATATTAATGAGAATAGCAAAAGCATAAGCATACAATACAGTAGAAACAAACGAAAAATACATCAAAAAGACTACTCTCCTAAAGCTAAAATAAAAAAATAACAATGGACAGAAACTCAAAATAAATTCACAAGTTACAGAGATAATAATATACTGTATATACAACATGCAGAAGTCCATATATACATGACCATCGGACAGAACGAGCTGAAGAGTTAATTAAAACTGTTAGTTCAATGAGATATAGAATATGAAGAGTATACAGAGTGAGTCATATGTATGGGAACACTTCAATAGATTGCAGACTGTTGTAGATATAATACTGTAACTTCTAGGACAAGTTATTGGTCAAATATTCTACCTATTGACTTACAACTGGATTTCAACCACTCATAAGGGGGTGACTTAGGGAATGTAACTCGAATATTTTAAATGTGAACACCCATTGTGTGGTACACAATTTCAAAGACAATTTTGAAACAAGAAAGATGGCATCGATAAAAATGTTCTATGATAATTGTATCCAAAATGGCATCTGATTTGGCAACAAGCCACGGAGCTGATCAGCAGGCATGGTTCCTCCAATGGGGTTGTTCTTGTTGGTGATGCAAGACAGTCGCAGAAACCCAAGATGTTTTGTCCTGAGCTACACAGTGAGCCACCCTTGAGTTGAAGTTTTTGCTTCATCCTGGGTTCCTGCAACCAAATGATCCATCCAGTGGTGGTTGATGATATTTGCAATAACTGCAGGATTGATCATTACTGACGTGCCTGTTGCGGGTCGAGCGGCTGCGTCAGTGATGATTAATCCAGCAGTAATCGCAATTAGTAATTGGTTGAGTTCTTCCAGCTGAAATACGGCTCTCAGAACAACAATGTGGTGCGTGAGCCGGGTAGGCAACCGGCTCACACATCATATTGTCGTTCTGCGAGTTCTAGTGGACATGGCTCCTTTGGTGCTTTTTTGCCGAGATGTTGATGGCACATTTTTCTCAAATCTGAAATCTTCTACCACTGTTGTCTTGGTGAAATCTTTCTGTGACCCATGTTCCCTACACATTTTCTATTTGAGTGTGGGGAAGGCTTTCTCTAGGTTTGTCTGTATATTTCAGAAACACTCTTTAAATGGTTCAGTAGCACAAAAAGGTGAGCAGCCTTCAAGCAGCTACAATTACAACCATCTTCTCATCACTGGACCATCTACAGCTGATTCTGTCTAGGTTGAGATATGGTTTCTACTTGAAAAGTTCCAATCAAAGTATGAGAATGTTCCAGTCACCAGAAAAAGCTCGGCTGCCTCTGGACCACTGCATATTCAACCTTTCTCTTGTGACTGAACCATCTGTTTATGATTTCTACTAGGGCAGACTTGTTTTATTTGATTGAATAATGTGAGTAGATGATCCTTATATTATTAGATGTAAGTTGAGACTTCAACTACAAAATATGTTCGGATTATTCAAATGTATGAATTCAGGGCTACTTTTCTGTATTTATAAGATGAAATCACATAATCTGAATTGTATTGTATAAAATGATCATAATATCAGATGCAAGTTAAGACTTAAACTACAAAATATTTTCAGATTATTAAAATGTATGAAATCAGCACTACTTTCTTGTATTTATAAAATAGAATTATAGTACCCTTTGGAATTAATGAAATAATATACTTATTCTATTATTCTGATCATTTCAAAGGATACAATAATTCTATTATATAAATGTTGGGATTAATTTATGTTATGTGTTTCAATCTCTATATGGAAGATTCTTTTTTCATCTTTTTTGTTCAGTTTGAGATTCAATTTTTAATAGAGCAATGACGTCTTTTTGGCTACTTAATTGAATGAAGTAAGATCCCTTATCTTAGATGATGTGTTGAGACTATAACTACTATGATAATAATAAATTTGACTTTATTTCTGTGTGAAAATATATAAAACAAGTGAAAGTTGAGAGTGAAAGCAATGTAATAAGCATACAGTATCGTACATTATCATTCTGTTCCACTATAGAGAATACAATGGAAAGGAAAAACAATACAGCTAATGGCTTACTCTAATAGAGAGAGCTAAAATATTCGTGAGAATAGCAAAAGCATAAGTAAACAATACAGTGGAAACAAAAGAAAAATACATAAAAAGACTACTTAACTAGAGCTACAATAAAATAACAATGGACAGGAACTCAAGATAAATTCACAAGCTACAAAGATAATAATATATATACAACATGCAGAAGTAAGTCATTAGTACATGAAAATGACCTTAAGAGAGAGAATGACCAGGTCCGTATACAGGAGCACAGGACAGAACAAGCTAAAGAGTATATTAAAACTTTTAGTTCTATGAAATATAGAAACTGAAGAATATTCATATTTCTTCATAGAATACAGAAACTAAAAGATAACTCAATCAATAGCTAATTTTAAGGTTGTAGCAATAATAATTACTTTTGAACAACTAAATAAAAGGTATTTATAAAATACCTGACTGCTTTGTCGTAATTTAGTTGTTCAAAAGTGATTATTTAACAAGCAGTTAAAGAGCAATAACAATAATTGTGATAGATGATTGCAATTATGTAACATTGAAAGCATAGAAAGCACAGGAATGATTCAGTCACCAAAAAGCAAAGACCCTCAAAGTAAGTTAAGCAAATCCAAAAAGAGAATCAACACTCAATCTCAATTCAATTTCTAGGCTGATAAGATAAAACTTTTAAAGCGTTTGCATCAAAAGTATGCACAAACTATGTATACAGTGTAACATATTTAAATCTGGGTAGATAAAAAGCCCTAACAGAAATAGTAATAGGTCTAAAAATAAAGTAATTGGCTAATATCGCCAAGCAGATAATAACCAAGATTAGATAGCATCAGCTTGTTCTGGCTAAATGGTACAAGAACCTAAAAAGGATTTGAAGGAAGTTTATTGCTCATAAATAGATTATTATATAAATATTTGAAGATTGAGGTTATGTAGATGTATTCACGGATCGGTGACCTAGAGATCGATCAAACCGAAGAACGTAGAATCTGACCAAAACCCCTTGGCAGAGCTTTATTGCAATCAGATGGTGTGCAATGTGAAAAAACACCCGTCCACGTGGCTAATTATTAGGTAGCATGGAATTAATATTAATGTATAGAATATTAACTAGCATGCAAAGAGCATAAATAAAAAACCAAATAAAAATAATTTAATGTATTCAGGAAATAAGAGTTACCAGGCGCATGAATACCGAATAAAATTTGCATGCACCAATAGTAAAACGGCAGTTAATAGGCGGCAACTGTAGGCCAGTTCAAAAATATTTCTATATATTTATATAATGTATTAGTTTTTGTGTTAAAAATTTGTGTAATCTATGTTATCGATTTGGCTCGAATGCAAAGAAATTATTAATCATATAATCTAAGCAATATTTTGGCATTTTTTGTAAGATCTATTTGAACCTAATGGCGGAGGACTAAGATATTTAAATTTTATGCTAATTTGAAAGTCGGAAAGAGGATCTGTAAAACTTGAGAAGGAAGAACCAGCACTCGCCAGCCAGATGCCACCATAAGAGGACCCCAAATATTTTAGAGCGAAGTACCTTATTAATAATTTTGTAAAAATTTAAAGTTAAAGTAAATTATTAAATTTCTTAAAAGACTTCGTGATGCTATTGTGAAGCAGAAGTCATTTTTCATTTTAATTAAATTTATAACCCCTTGGAGGAGACGATTCCGGCTACCATATTCCCGGACCGCATGGAGTTGGATCGACATCGGCGGCTTACAAGAAGATTTTCGACACGTGAGTGATTAAATTTGAATTTAGTGATGGGCGCCCTAGTGCTTCGAAATAATCTGATGATCAAAGCTAGCTCGCCGAAAGGGTTATTATAAATTGAGAAATTAATAAGAGTAATACTTGCGCAAGTAAAAATTAGTATTAAAGGTATTTAATTGAAAGAAAAATATATAGATCAATATTTTAGAAATTTCTATTTAATCAAAGAAGTACGAAATCTAGGCTATTAAAACATATGCATATAATATTTAATTTTTTGCAATACAATTTGCGATAATTTATCATAGTTCTAATTCACTAGATGAATGGCTCTACCTATTCCGTCAGGTGCCGAATCTTGCACCCTGAGATGAAAATATATATTCGATACAAATAAATCTACTAAATACTAGAGATTTTAATATATATATATATTTGGATTATTAGTGGCTAATTTATCAAGCTGATCTTAGAGCACATATTTTTGATTGAATTATCCAAGTCGACAAGTATTAGCAAGTGCATGTCGCAGCTACATGCAAAAGAATGCATATGATTTTAAGATAAAGGCACATGGTAATGATTCGTGCCATAAATCTAGAATATAAAGTTTAGCCTGTGATATTTTGCTGATATAAAATTATTGTTCTATTTTTTATATTATATTTTTTATCGCTCTATATATATTTTTTGCCTCGATTGATCTTTGCATTATTTGTGTAATATATGTGTGAAATTTTCATGGTGTGCAATTTATTTTTTATTCCTCAACACTATAGTATAAGTATCATTTATATATATATTTATTATTTATTGAATTACAAGAGTTATTGGAGAAGCCCATATCTAGGCCTATCAAGATTTTTTAAGACTGAATACTATTAGAAAAACCACGACCTAATTATATTAAATCTCATGCTTTACCGACTGATGCCAAGCAGGAGGCTAATCGTTATTTTTATATAAAGAATAACGTGACACAAAGACATGTCGTACCAACGTGGGACTGATGATGAGAGCCAAGCTCATTGAATAATTATTTGAAATTAAGTCAATAACCATACTGAAAATTATAGATAACTTATACGAGTTGTGAGGAAAACTGGCGAAGAGAAATTTGTATTACTTTTTGGGGAATCAATAGCTTTAAATAAAGAGAAATTATATGTTTTAAAGAAAATTTTATATTATTAGTACTGTGAAAAATTACATGTTTATAGAGAGAGATTATATTTTATGGGCCTAAACTGCTAGTCAGAAATCAATGAATAGTATTATTATATTATAAGAGCTTAAGTAATAAATAGGTTACCTGGCTTGTAATGTCCATAGGCCTATCCTCATTTGTGTCCTTATTAATGCCTTGTTGGCCAAAACTTTCACTTTTTTAACAAACACTTGACACTTAATCCATTTTTAAAATATGAGTCTCTTGTCGTCCACGCAAAGTAAGGTAGCAGACACACTGCAGACGGCGATAGTAGCGGAGATCGACGCTGAGGGGGGCGCGATGGAGTCCAACGCCCAGATATCTTCAATCACCGCCAAGAATCCTGTGAACAGTAATAAACCGTTAAATGTCTCCCAAGAAGCAATAAGGAGGGTTATAGTAGAGGGGATGATCAAGTCATTTTCTAATAGTTTAGAAAAAACAATGACCACAGTAATGAAGAACTTAAAGGCGGAAATGAAGGAAATGCGGGAATCACTGAAGGATACATCGGTAAGAATGGGTAAGGAGACTGCGGAAAGAATAGATAACCTACCAGCACAAAACACTTCACAAATTCATGAAATAGCTACAAACAGGAACAATAGTCAACTTATTTCCATAAATAAACAACAGAATAGTAAATCTACACAAATAGCTCACCTAAATTCTGATATAAATCAAAACAAAGTACAACTTAATTCATTGGAGACAGCCGTTGGAGAACAGCAATTATTTTCATCTGAATTAAATGCCGAAGTAGTAGATAATGAAACAGAAGCTTCTAGTCATTGGAAACAGGCCCAAGAGAAGTTGGTACAACTTGAAAGTCAAATACATCAATTTCCGCACGAGAATATAGAGCCTATTCCCATAGCAACGTTTGATTCACTACACAGTTTCAATGAATTAGGCCGTTTTGACAATACAGACCGCTATCTCCAACCTAAAGAATTTATAGATCAGATAAAACTAGTTCAATCATTAACACCCACCTCTTGGAATTTTTGGCGTCTTCGTTTGACTAGTTTATTGATTGGCGAACCCCTGATGTTCTTTCGGAGTAGAGTCCATGAATTTACATCATTGGATGAGTTTGTAGCTGTCTTCCTGGAACAGTATTGGAGCAGAAGTAAACAGTTGGACGTGCTAGCGGACATTATATCATGCGATTTCAACCCTAACTTAGACGGTGCATGTACCACTTTCGTCACTGCCCTACAGTTTAAAAATTCTCAATTGAGCGAGCCCATTAATGAATCGGCATTAGCAAGTATTATTTTAAAGAAGCTACCGTATCAAGTTAGAATGGCACTCGCCACACAACCCATTACTGATTGCAAACAGCTGATAAATCATTTATATGGCATACAGTCTGCAATGGCAATATCAAACCACCGTTCAGACCAGAGATACGCATCAAATCAGCATAATTCAAAATTTAATCCGCATAACAGCCAAAATTATGAACCGGTATCATATGATCGCTACCGATCTGCTCCTCAATTTGAACGCCGCTATGAGCACAGGCAAAATGGTAATTGGAATAATGAAAAATTTCAAAATCGTACAACCAACCACTATGCCCAGCAGAGCAATCGTAGGAATCACTATGATGGCCGTGATCGATTAAACTCGCATAATAATCACACACAAAACAGTTACAACAGAAATTATAAACCACCACCTCAACAAGTAAGTACAAACTATACACTAGCACATGCAATAGGTTTGAATCAACAAAAAACCCGGAACCCAACACCCAACGACCCGCCACCAGACATACAGAAAACTACAGCTAATAAACCAGGACTATATGATACCCCCGATATAACAAGCACAAGCTCAAATGAAACAAACCAAGAAAAGCAGGATATTTCAACGTCATACACCACATTCAGAAGTGATTTACCGAAAACATTATTAGAAGAACCGAAAATATTAGAAAAACAGATGTTAATACAAGATAAATCACCACCAAAAACCGCCGCTCAACATGTAATTAAAACAGCCCGAAAACATCAACCCCTCTTGAGCCCTATATTCCCCGCCGACGATCCATCACCGCAGGAAGAGCAGCCCGCATATCCAGAGACCGCCACCATGTGTCTGCACGTCACACCCGCGCATCAAGAGTCCGCCACCGCACCCGCGCATCATTCGACCCCACCAAGGCACCCCAATGAACCCAGGATAGAGGACCAAGAGGATGACACCAGGGAGGACGGACTACCGGACAAGAGGAGCGCCCACCGCAAGGCCCGGAGACGGAAGCGCCCGAGGACACCGGACGGCCGACATCAGGACGGAGAGGACGGCATACGGGGAGAAGAAGAAGATGCATCACAAGGCCCGGAGAAAGAAGCGAAAGAAACGGAGGAACCGCGCGCGCGCATACCGGCCGCATGCACGGTTCAAACGCCCGAAGAGGACACCGGACCGACACCGAGGAGGACAGGAAGCCGACAACCTGCATCCGCGGCACATACGCTTTAAAGGCTATGATCAGCGATGTGACCGGCAAAATGGATCGAATGAATGGGATAAAAACGGAGCTACTACTATGACTACTACTGATTCATGCCTGGATAAAAATAAAGTGGACTATTTATGGAGGTCGATAAAGGATAGAAAGCTAATAAGATTGGAAGAATTAAAAAATAATATTAAGAAAGTGGAAGTACCGGGGCTATTATATGTGGAAAGATTATATTATTAAAGAACTAATTAATGTTTTGATTTATTGTATTGTGTGGATTACCATGGCTGTGATAATATTGAAAAGTGATGCTATAATTAAGACCATGTTATTGTTGAAAGAATTTATTAGTGTTGATTGGAAGTGTTATATTATTGAATTGTTTATTATGATGATGAAGCCTAATAATGAATTTAAGTGGAAAGTATCGGATGAAGTTGATTGGAAGCTTTATATTATAAAGTCGTTTATTGGTGTAACTAGAATTATAAACAATGCCACTAAAGTGAAAATATTGAGACTCAACGGAATAAATAGGAATAACAAGGAAGAAAACAGAACCAGATCAAGGAATTGTTTTAAAAGATACACCAGATACCGGGGTTTTATATTCATGAAGATAAATAAATAATAGGACAGCCTCAACAAACAACAACCGGACAGCAGATAACCGAACGGCCTACAGCAGTATAGCTACAAGCAAAAAGCCAAGATACGGGAAAACCACTACAATTCTACATGAAATATCATCGAATTTGAAATAAATATGATAAGAAATCAAGGAAAACATTATTATCAAACCGATTACTGACCTTCCTTAATAAATTTAATCTTGGCATAGGACCGCATGGCAACAATCCAGTGTTTTAATTCCTTCCAGCCGTTAGAAGCCTGCAATAAGGAAAAGAACAATTTTTAAATATGTAATTAAATTATATACATCAGATAAAAAAGGACACAAGCGGGGATAATAAAATTAAAATTTGTTAATTACCTTTTTAAGAGAAAAAATTGAGCAGTTAGGTTAATAGTTATGAAACTCGACAGCAAATTCTGTAGAACCAGTGACCAGCTGGCCAAAGCCACCCAAATCAAATGAATGTAATGTCTGTTGAACATATGTTTATAAAAAGAAACACTGTACCCAAAAGTTATTTATTATTGTTATTTATTATATTTATTAATGTCGATATATTTATTTATATGTTTTATATTTATTACTTTTAATTATGCCACGTTTGTTACCTGAAAAGACTTAAAGTGAATACCAGCTACCAAAACCAAAGAGCCATTAGCAAAAGAAAGTATTGTACCTGATGTATAGAAAATTATTTATATTAAGACCTAAGAAATACTATAAGATATAAGCCCAGAAGTTTATGAATCGAAATTATTGTCTAAAAGGAATCATTTATGAGAATTATGAAATGTGTGTAGTTAAGTTGGCGGCCCTGCAAGCGGCGAATTTAAAAATTACTATGTTTTAAGTGGTGTCAGGAGGAGTACGTTTAGAAGTTTATATTTATGATATTTTATGTGTGTTGAGGAGGAGAATTTGTTATTGTATTTGATAAAGGTATAAAGGAGATGCAGCAAATATGTCTGCGAACTGTGATAGAAGTAGGAGAGTATAATTTATAAATAAAGTATAGTGTATATCAATGTATTGAAGGGTGGGTTTTCATTAAAAACATTGTGATTCTCAAATATTTTGAATTCAAACCCAGGGGCGCGTGTAACATATTTAAATCTGGGTAGATAAAAAGCCCTAACAGAAATAGTAATAGGTCTAAAAATAAAGTAATTGGCTAATATCGCCAAGCAGATAATAACCAAGATTAGATAGCATCAGCTTGTTCTGGCTAAATGGTACAAGAACCTAAAAAGGATTTGAAGGAAGTTTATTGCTCATAAATAGATTATTATATAAATATTTGAAGATTGAGGTTATGTAGATGTATTCACGGATCGGTGACCTAGAGATCGATCAAACCGAAGAACGTAGAATCTGACCAAAACCCCTTGGCAGAGCTTTATTGCAATCAGATGGTGTGCAATATGAAAAAACACCCGTCCACGTGGCTAATTATTAGGTAGCATGGAATTAATATTAATGTATAGAATATTAACTAGCATGCAAAGAGCATAAATAAAAAACCAAATAAAAATAATTTAATGTATTCAGGAAATAAGAGTTACCAGGCGCATGAATACCGAATAAAATTTGCATGCACCAATAGTAAAACGGCAGTTAATAGGCGGCAACTGTAGGCCAATTCAAAAATATTTATATATATTTATATAATGTATTACTGTACCCAAAAGTTATTTATTATTGTTATTTATTATATTTATTAATGTCGATATATTTATTTATATGTTTTATATTTATTACTTTTAATTATGCCACGTTTGTTACCTGAAAAGACTTAAAGTGAATACCAGCTACCAAAACCAAAGAGCCATTAGCAAAAGAAAGTATTGTACCTGATGTATAGAAAATTATTTATATTAAGACCTAAGAAATACTATAAGATATAAGCCCAGAAGTTTATGAATCGAAATTATTGTCTAAAAGGAATCATTTATGAGAATTATGAAATGTGTGTAGTTAAGTTGGCGGCCCTGCAAGCGGCGAATTTAAAAATTACTATGTTTTAAGTGGTGTCAGGAGGAGTACGTTTAGAAGTTTATATTTATGATATTTTATGTGTGTTGAGGAGGAGAATTTGTTATTGTATTTGATAAAGGTATAAAGGAGATGCAGCAAATATGTCTGCGAACTGTGATAGAAGTAGGAGAGTATAATTTATAAATAAAGTATAGTGTATATCAATGTATTGAAGGGTGGGTTTTCATTAAAAACATTGTGATTCTCAAATATTTTGAATTCAAACCCAGGGGCGCGTGTAACATATTAAATCTGGGTAGATAAAAAGCCCTAACAGAAATAGTAATAGGTCTAAAAATAAAGTAATTGGCTAATATCGCCAAGCAGATAATAACCAAGATTAGATAGCATCAGCTTGTTCTGGCTAAATGGTACAAGAACTTAAAAAGGATTTGAAGGAAGTTTATTGCTCATAAATAGATTATTATATAAAATATTTGAAGATTGAGGTTATGTAGATGTATTCACGGATCGGTGACCTAGAGATCGATCAAACCGAAGAACGTAGAATCTGACCAAAACCCCTTGGCAGAGCTTTATTGCATTCGGATGGTGTGCAATGTGAAAAAACACCCGTCCACGTGGCTAATTATTAGGTAGCATGGAATTAATATTAATGTATAGAATATTAACTAGCATGCAAAGAGCATAAATAAAAAACCAAATAAAAATAATTTAATGTATTCAGGAAATAAGAGTTACCAGGCGCATGAATACCTAATAAAATTTGCATGCACCAATAGTAAAACGGCAGTTAATAGGCGGCAACTGTAGGCCAATTCAAAAATATTTATATATATTTATATAATGTATTAGTTTTTGTGTTAAAAATTTGTGTAATCTATGTTATCGATATGGCTCGAATGCAAAGAAATTATTAATCATATAATCTAAGCAATATTTTGGCATTTTTTGTAAGATCTATTTGAATTTAATGGCGGAGGATTGAGATATTTAAATTTTATGCTAATTTGAAAGTCGGAAAGAGGATCTGTAAAACTTGAAAAGAAGAACCAGCACTCGCCAGCCAGATGCCACCATAAGAGGACCCCAAATATTTTAGAGCGAAGTACCTTATTAATAATTTTGTAAAAATTTAAAGTTAAAGTAAATTATTAAATTTCTTAAAAGACTTCGTGATGCTATTGTGAAGCAGAAGTCATTTTTCATTTTAATTAAATTTATAACCCCTTGGAGGAGACGATTCCGGCTACCATATTCCCGGACCACATGGAGTTGGATCGACATCGGCGGCTTACAAGAAGATTTTCGACACGTGAGTGATTAAATTTGAATTTAGTGATGGGCGCCCTAGTGCTTCGAAATAATCTGATGATCAAAGCTAGCTCGCCGAAAGGGTTATTATAAATGAGAAATTAATAAGAGTAATACTTGCGCAAGTAAAAATTAGTATTAAAGGTATTAATTGAAAGAAAAATATATAGATCAATATTTTAAAAAATTTCTATTTAATCAAAGAAGTACGAAATCTAGGCTATTAAAACATATGCATATAATATTTAATTTTTTGGCAATACAATTTGCGATAATTTATCATAGTTCTAATTCACTAGATGAATGGCTCTACCTATTCCGTCAGGTGCCGAATCTTGCACCCTGAGATGAAAATATATATTCGATACAAATAAATCTACTAAATACTAGAGATTTTAATATATATATATATTTGGATTATTAGTGGCTAATTTATCAAGCTGATCTTAGAGCACATATTTTTGATTGAATTATCCAAGTCGACAAGTATTAGCAAGTGCATGTCGCAGCTACATGCAAAAGAATGCATATGATTTTAAGATAAAGGCACATGGTAATGATTCGTGCCATAAATCTAGAATATAAAGTTTAGCCTGTGATATTTTGCTGATATAAAATTATTGTTCTATTTTTTATATTATATTTTTTATCGCTCTATATATATTTTTTGCCTCGATTGATCTTTGCTTTATTTATGTAATATATGTATGACTTTTTCATGGTGTGCAATTTATTTTTTATTCCTCAACACTATAGTATAAGTATCATTTATATATATATTTATTATTTATTGAATTACAAGAGTTATTGGAGAAGCCCATATCTAGGCCTATCAAGATTTTTTAAGACTGAATACTATTAGAAAAACCACGACCTAATTATATTAAATCTCATGCTTTACCGACTGATGCCAAGCAGGAGGCTAATCGTTATTTAAATATAAAGAATAACGTGACAACAGCTAAGCGGCGAAAAAACGGAAAAGAATAAAGAATATTTTTTATTTTTATTTCGCCAAAATACAAGATGACAAATTATAATAAATCTTTGGCACAGCCAGCAAAGTCAGACCAGTGCGCTAGCTGTGAGTTCGTAAAGAGAACAGTACAAAGTAAAATAATGAAAAACAACAAGAAGACAAGATAAATGGAAATAAAAAGAAGCCTACTGATAGTAATTCTAATAAATAATACAGTGATGTAGAATAATATGGATTAATTTTTAGTTAACAATATATCCACTAGCTGATAACCAGAAACAAATCAAATACAATTAATTACTCTTCTTAATGAAAATGAAAGAAGAAAAATACATGAAAATATATAAAATAAACTAATTAGAAAGAATAACATAATACATCTTTCTGTGTAATAAGACGAATGACTTAACACTTTTCTACAATTTATTGAAAACTACAAATTGAAAATAATTGAAATTTATTGAAATAGGAGCCTAAAGTGCATTTAGGAGAGAAAGGGAGAAGTAATAGTTTAAATAGATTTATATGGAAATCATTGGATATTATTATCTTATGAGCGTGATATTATGTACATTATTCTTGTATTAGTCAATGTTCATTTTATATAATTCTGTTTTTCAAGAGGACAGTGTTCGAAACATGCAAAGCACATAAAAGTTAGATACAAAAGAGAACAATCAGTTACAGAAATGAAGACACCGTACTGACACCGTACATGACTTCCAATCCTTCCGTGCTATATACATGGTGTATAATATAATTATACAGGTTGGGACCGTCAAACGGCACTATTTTAGGTACTATTTTGACTGTCCCACTTTACAACCCCCAAGTCACCCCCTTATGAGGGTGTGAAATTTAGTTGTACGTCAAAAGGTAGAGTATTAATCAACCAATAACTTATCCTGAAAGTTACAGCATTATATCTACAACAGTCTCCAAGTTATTGAAGGGTTCCTATACATATGACTAAACTCTAATGAAGACAATATGAAAACTTGTAGTACCCTTTATTATTTGAAACTTTAAAATATTACAACAACTAGTTTCGAGTATAAGTTGAAATGTGGATAATAAACAAGTTGATCTATTAAATTTGTTTATTTATTTTCCACATTTCAACTTGAAAATGACCTAAGTATTATAGTTGAAACTAGTTGTTGTAATACTTCAAAGTTTTAAATAATAAATATAACTTTGGTCATTTTCAAGTTGAAATGTGGAAAATGAATAAGCAAATAGATCAACTTGATTATTTCCACATTCCATCCTTCTGTTTAGGGTAGTGAGTAGGTGAACATATCAAAAGTCCCCACCCCTACCCACTGTGCTAAGGGGGTGGGGGTGGTTAAAAGGTACCATTTCTTGGTTTCTCGCATAAAACTCAAAAACTATGTATCCTAAGGACTTCACTGTCATATAACAAATTAAAGCTTACATTATTTCCTACAATATTCATCCACAAACTTTTTCCATATCTAATCTAGTTTCCGAGATATCCGCTCTTGAAGGTGTGACATTTTTGAAAAAACACGTTTGCCACCAATTTTTTTCTATTTTTGCTCTCATAACTTTTTAAAAATCGACGGAAAAAATCCATGCTGATTATGAGATTATAGAGCATTGAATTTTCTTCAATTTGACGTATAATGTTTCACATTTACGAATTTCCTTATACATTTTGCAGCAGCTTTAGTGTTGAGTGTGAAATCTCCATTTCCAATAGACCAATTTTGGTAAAGGAATGTAGAGGGAATGTTTTAAACAAAATTTTTGACTTTGCAGCATTGTTGAGACTAGTTAGGAGGAGAACATATCAAAAGTTCTCATTCCTAACTCATCTTCTAAGGGGATGAGGGTGGTTTAAAAGTTGCATTTTTCAGCGTTTTGCTTCGACGCTCATATCTTGAGAACGATGTGTTCAATCTACATAACTAACTTTTCAAAAATAGAGCTTGATAATTTCTCTACACTTTTTGTTCAGTATAATTTTGTGATATTCTCAACAGTTCCCGAGATATTTACTCATGAAGGTGTGTAATTGTTAAAACAGCAGGTTTTCATCCCATGTTTAGCTCTTTCAGGGCTTATAGCTCTCCAACAATGAATAATAAAAACTTATGCTTATCGAAGGTTTGTAGAGCATTGAATTCTCTTTGAAATGATATATTATATCACCATTCTAAGTTCTCCTTCCATTGTTATAGCAGCTTTAATGTAAAGGATGAAATATTCATTGCTGCAACAAGTGTCAACTCAGCGGTTCGACACCTTCAACATAGGAGATTAAGATGCGCACTTCTGCTATGTTCACCTATCAACTAATCCAAATTGAGCTGCAAAGTCAAAAATTGTGTCACAGACTTCACCCCCTACAATGTCATTGTCAAACGATTAATTGTTGCAGCAATGAATATTTCACCCCCTAAATTGAAGCTGCTATAACAATGAAAGGAAAACTTGGAATGGTGAAATAATGCATCATTTCAAAGAGAATTCAGTGCTCTACAAACCTACGATGAGCATCAGTTTAGACGGACCATGTGTCATCCTAGTAAAAAAATCTGGTGTGGCGCACTCACCACACAACTTTCCTTGCCGTTATTAGAATTGATCCCGGACGCTAGTGTTCACGCGCATCACAAGTCTACTTATAAACAAAGGTCTAAGCCAGCTGGTGAAAGGATAATAACGCTGGAGACATACGAGGTCTGATATCTCTTCATAGTGAATGATTTAATAGAAGCAACAGTTGCCAACAGTTTGCAATTGAATAATAAAACTTTTCTCAAATTTCGAGATTATTTTCAATTTTAGGTGAAAATGTTACTTGACATTAATTGTAGAGATTTTTATGCTCAATCTTCTCCACTCGAATTTTCTTGTTCAAATTGTATCTGAAGCCTGATAATTGAGAATCTGAAATCCAAATTTGCATAGATGGGGCGGAGCTCCTGAAATTTTTACAGATATAGGACTAGTGGCAATTGATGGAGATTATCAATGACTATTCCAGGTATGAATTTAATCATAATCGTTGGAGCCGTTTTCGAGAAAATCGCGAAAAACCCCATTTTTGACAACATTTTCGCCATTTTAGCCGCCATCTCGAATTGCATTTGATCGAAATTATTCGTGTCGGATCCTTATATTGTAAGGACATTTAGTTCCAAATTTCAAGTCATTCCGTTAATTGGGAGATGAGATATCGTGTACACAGACGCACATACACTCACACACAGACCAATACCCAAAAACCACTTTTCCGGACTCAGGGGACCTAGAAACGTATAGAAATGTAGAAATTGGGGTACCTTAATTTTTTTCGGAAAGCAATACTTTCCTTACCTATGGTAATAGGGCAAGGAAAGTAAAAATATCGTTTCATCGAAGTGATAAGAAAACACCATTCAAAAAGAATTGAATTCGAATCGTCTAGTAAAAGTAACTTTGTCCAGTAAAAAATCGTTCAGTCAGTGAATCCCTAATCCAAAACAAAACTAGAAAATACAGGGAAAACTGTAATCCACTCCACAACAGTGCAAGCATATTAACAGGATGTTACTACTCCGTTTATCCAGCGATTTAAACACTTTCCTGCATCCCTACAGACTCAGTTGGGTCGGATTATGGACACTTTATTGCATTTCAAAAAATTTCATCAGCAACTGTGTTCATCCAAATTGATTTCACACTGAGCATTACGACAGAACTGATATTATATGGGTATCCATTGGATGGGTAGCATTGTGTGGTTTTCATGTAATGCTGTCAGTTTGGATTGAATGTTCCCATGTGTGATCCATTTTCAGAATAACGAGATTCATGCCTCAGAGCTCCTGTTGTTTTGCAAAAAACCTGATGCGTGCAGGAAATAAGTTTTATGACAGCGTTTCCCACTCTTCACACGGACATTATCTTATCAAGCGAATATTGTCAAGCCAGCCTGTAATAACTGACTATGAATCATGCAAATCCTGAAATGATTTGTGAGGTGACGTGAAGCTTAACGTGATATTTACAAATCCTCTTTTTTATTGCAGGCGCTTAACAGTCGGCAAGATTAGTTTCAATTTTGCACGGTTTGTTTCTGATGAGAGTGGTGTTACTGATTTCGAGAATATTTGTCACATTTTGAAGTGGCTGCATTCCATCCCTGTACAATTTTTGATCTTAACACTCAGAATAGCATTTGAATATTTTTCGAAAAAATATAAGAATCCAAAATCGCTCAAACTCTCAGGAATGATAGTACTTGACAAGAGAAACTATAATATGTTACTATTGTGAACAGTGAAGTTTCACTCATAGTAAAGATTGACTTCTAATATGGCTATTTTACTTTCAATAATATTAGTTGACTTCCAATATGGGTATCAATATGGAACTGATATTTTCGAGTTCAAAATTTAAGTGGTTTTATTCTTTTTTTGTGAATTGAACGTTTTTTTATGTTTTTACGAGAGTTTCATCATCAATCTATCCAAATTTGAAATTGTTTGTTTTATCCTGATTTATACTTTCAGATTTTGATTTGGTATGAAGATTGAAGTGGACATAACCTATGTATAGAATTTAGAAAATTTGAAACTATATATTAGGAAATTGAAGAAGTTTTGGGCAATAGCCTGTTTTTTCTTTTCCGATTGTTGTCTTGTTTTTGCTAAGCTAATAAATAAACAAATAATAAAGGTTGACCTCTAATATGACTTCAATTGAAAAATGTTGACTTCTAATATGAGAGAGAAACCATTACTACATAATGGTCTATGGTACTCAGTTAAATGGTACAACGTTTCTCATGTAAATTTTTAAATAATTAACTTAATAAAAGTTAGTTAATTTTTTTTATCAAATTAGTAGCTTTAAAAAATAGTTATCCGCATTAAATGAATTGAATAGTTGAGAAACAAAATGAAAACGTTGAAGGGATGAACTAATTGTCAACTAGCTCTTTATATAAATTGAATGTTAATCAAAATAATCAATTAAGAAGTGATTAAATAAATTCAATAGATAATTTGCCAATAATATGTCTTCAGTATGGGCGCCACTCAGTCTTTTTCAACTGGGAAAATAATAGTTGATGAATAAATACTACCTAAAACTCATTCACTAAAGAATGTTCAAAAACTAAAATTCAAAAGCAATATTTAAAATGGATTTAGAATCTAAAATATTAAATGAAGAGCTTTCCCTCTGAAATTTATAATTACTATAATTCAAAAGCAATTCGACGTATTTAAACCGTACTTGGAAAAAAAGAGACTGGAAAGAATTCACTATTTTTGGCAAGTGACAAATCAATAATTTCAGTCACAAATCAATGATTGAAGATCTAGTATTCAGATGAATATGTTGAAAATAAAATTGGGGATAGGACTTACTAGCTCGATCACATCACTCTCCTTTGAATTGTGATATCTGATGCTACTAACGGCTAATCCCAGGGAATACCTCAACACAGGTCAATGACATAAATCTCAATTGAAATTTCAACTTCTTGTAGAAAAGCTTCACTAGTTTTTCATTCTGCTGCTCTCGTATTCAGTTTGACAATGGTGTAACAAGCGAAACCGGTCTTTCTAGACCGGAAAATATCTATGGTTTTTGACAATAAGTCTTCTCATTTAATATGAATAACTACCACAATATTAACTTCCCAACTACACAAAAAGTTATATGTTATTTATCCATGTATTATCAGACACAGAATAATATATGCATACAAATATAAAATTCCTGGAAAGTTTCTATATTTATGTAGGCATTCAATTCCCCTAAATGAGAAGATTAATGACCAGATTAGAGTGATTAACAATGATCCTCCAGCCCCATTCAATAGACTCAGGTCACGATACTAGAAATAGGCTCACGAAATTGAGCATGAAACTTGTGATTAGGTAAATGGACAGGGAGATAGCGGGAATTCAGAAAAGGGGATTAGTATAAATTAATATTATATAGTAGTGGTATAATCAAGAAACTTTTCCCCTCGATTTGAAAACATATCTGATCAATCCCATCATATTATTGCAGTGGAATTAGTGGAATACCAAGTATTTTGTGGAATATTCTCAGCTTCTGAGAGATCTCTAATAATAGGGGAGGAGTACAATAGTTAAGGCTGTGCAAAGGCTAAAAATAATCTTTTCACTGGTTATATTTTTCAATTTTTTTCGATTTGTATATCATCAAGCTATCAAAATGAAAAAGTTCTCAGAAAAACATTTTTTCTGATCATTACTTTTTGAGATATGAGCGCCTAAAGCTTGAATTTTTGGGACAGAACATTTCAAATTCGGTAGGAGATAAATCCATGAGATTTAGAGGATAGATTCTTCATTGTATTGTTGATCTAGTAAAACAAAAATTTCTGAAAATATCGACTTTTAAAATATTTAAGATATTAATAAGACTTTAAACTCAACAAAAAGTTATTTTTGGTAAATTGAATAACTTTTTCAAAAATTGATATTTTCAGGAAGTTTTTGTTTTACTGAATCAACAATACCATGAAGAATCCATCCTCTAAATTTCATGGATTTATATTTTACCGAATTTGAATGTTCTGTCTCAAAAATTCAAACTTCAGGCACTCATATCTCAAAAAGTAATGATTGGAAAAAATGTTTTTCTGAAGAAAACTTTTTCATTTTGATAGTTTGATGATATACAAATCGAAAAACTTTGAAAAATATCACCAGTAAAAAGTTTATTTTTAGCCTTTGCACAGCCTTAATATGGGTTATAACTGCTTTCTCGTAAATGAAAAACTTTTTCTCATGTTGAGTGATATCCATATCTATGTGAAAATCATATACATTGCTCAGATTGAATTTATAATGTAGAATGCTGAAGGGATTGATTGCTATGTACTGAACGAAACAAGGAAGAATTTAGAATATTATTTAGAGTGTATCACAAGGAAATATACATGGAAATCAAAAAGGTAATTTCCATTCTATAGCGTTTCTAATAGATAATGGATTAAGTTGATGAATTCCATATTCGATCGAACCCAATTAGACTTAATTCCATTTAATCGCAAAGTTGATATCATTGAGCTGGAATTTCACGACTTCGTTGTGATTATATAATCTAATTGTATTCACTTTTCCTTGTTTCCCTGTGCGATTGGTTAACGCTCAACGAATTAGTCATGATACTCCAAAATTAATTAATTCATTACTTCAAATCAAATCTACCACATCATAAAGCCGAATAACCTTAGTTATCTCTATAAGCGCTATATTAACATAGTGTACAATAACTGGTTGTTAATCAGAAAATGCATCTTATAAATCAATTTCATTCGAAAAGTATGATAGAGTAATTCACAATGATTGGTAGAATATGATTATTTACTGAATTTTCATGAAATTCGAATTAAATGTCCACGATATCATCCCCATAAAATTAATCAAGCCGGTACCACCCACGCAAAATGCTCTCTCTGTAAAAGTGGAAGCCAATAAATCCGTTATTAATCTACATGGAAGATAAAAGCTTCTATTCAGTGGATGATTATTTTGATTAGTTCTATTTTGAGAGTGCAAATATACAGGAACTACGTGTACTAATTGCCAACCAGCTCTTTGTGTAAAGTAAATGTGAATTTAAAAATAATCAAATAATGGGAATAACTGAATAAATTCAATAAATGATATGGCATCAGTATGTGCCCCACCCAGTCTTTTTGAACTGGAAAAATAATAGTTGATGGATAAATACTACCTATGAACTCTTATTCTGGGTCGTGAGTTCGGGATTTGTTGAATGAGAACAAGAAATTGATCCGATATTGCTGGATTATATGATACTTCAAATAAACGATAATGCAATAGATTTTAAATAATGCTGAGAAGCCCCACGGATGATATAAAATAAACTATGGAAAGAGCTTTAAAAACGAAACTGAATCAAAATGTAAGGAATTTGAAAATAAGATAAAATATCAAAAAATTACAGAAATATTGTTGAAATAAATGAATTGAAAATCGTATCAATGGAATTTGTATTTCTAAAGAATGTTCAAAAACTAAAATTCAAATGTAAGGCTTTTGAATAAATTTGGAATCTAAAAACTCAGATAAACAACTCATCCTCAGAAATGACTAATCAGTTATACCCTACACTGAAAAGAAGTTACTATTTCTGGAAAGTGGAGCCACAAATCAATTGAGGTTCCATTAGATTAGATGAATATGTTTGAAAATGAAATTGAGGATAGCACTTACTAGCTCGATCACATCACTCTCCTTTGAATTGTGATATCTGATGCTGCTATCTGCTAATCCCAGAGACACTAGACACTTCACCTTAACACAGAACACTTGACACCTCCCAACCACCGATTCTTCAAGACTGGTGTTGGGACGTTCTCGTTCCTCTATTTATATACTTTGTCGACCTGTTGCTCATTATGTGGGGTTCCTCTTCGTAAGGGATCTATGACTTCTCCCACTATTTGCCAATAGCAATATTGATTATCTTTTCCAGTATTATACAATATTGGGGACTCTACTTTCAAGCTTTATTAATTACCACAGATTTCTTTCAGAGGAATAATCAAAAGTTTGTACTTAAGAAAGATGATGCTCATTCAATAAAAAAATATTTACCCTGACTCTCAGCTATTGAATTGATTTATGAACTAGACATACAATAATAATTAAAATACATGAAATCAAGAACAACAAATCAGAAAAATACATCAAATCAACAAGAGCAATCATACATCAAAAGCAATAAAAGAATCCTATTATATTAAGCGAGCAATTTCTGTATAAATGGTTATATGGTTATGTATGTCCAACGGATCTCGAAAACGGCTCTAACGATCTTCATAAAATTTGGAACATAGTAGGTTTATGATATAAAAATTCGATTGCACTAGATCTCATCCCTGGGAAAGCTCGCTGAAGGACATGAAAAGGATAATAATTATTCATCCTTGGGAAAACAGATGATAATTTCATCGTCTGTCGATAACAGAAGATGTGACTGCCTGTGTGGGAGAGAGACAGAATTATGTTCAGCTGTTCAACTATTTGCAATCAATGAGCTTAACTCTCGAGAAATATTAATCTAGAAATTTAAATCGACTTGATCAAAATAATCTGATTTGTTGACATGACATGGTATATCATTCTAAATTGGAGTATAATTATCATAATTTCCAAAGTTAATCATTATTTTAAAGTTTTAAGTGATTATTGAGTGTTATTTTGTTATTCAGTTTGGTTTGTAAACAATCTAGATTAGAACTTTTCTGTTTTCAAATGTTTGGACTGAAAATTGGACCTGAATTCAAGTGTATGGAACATAACCTACTTTTTGGACTATTTATAGTGTATAAATCGAATTTCGGGGAAGAAACAGTTTTGGGCTGTGCCTGTTAGTCCTTCCCCAATCATTTTAAAGAATTGTGTTCTGTTTATCATAGATACATAAATAACGAGCGAAGCTTGTTGCTCCGATATTAAGAATAAATACATAAAATCAAATTTGAATGTGAAATATTAACATAAAGTCAATTACATAAAGTATTCGGACATTGTAGCCTTAAGCATCCATTGTATTCATACCTGTAATTGTATACCTGTAATTTTACCTGTATATAATTAATAACCTATATAACTGTATATAATTATACCTGTAATCATACCATTGTATACCTGTAATTTTAAAACATGATTATCTGTAGTGCACTACCATATACTACAAGAATAAAAAAAACAGCCTACCTAATACTCATGAGTAATAGTAATTTGGATTACCGGTATTCAAATCTACAATATAAATTAGGCCTACTAATTAATTTTCTGAATTACCTATGTTAACTTCTTATGAATCTTCATGTACATCACCCATGATACTTATTATTTATTCTATTACAGGCAGCTTTTTTTACAAGAAGTTGGAATTTCAATTGAGATTAATGTCATCGACCTCTGTAAATTTAAGTTTAGTCACATGGTCGTTGAAATTCTTAATTATGACATAAAAAACTTTCCAAAATTATTCCCAGTTCAATGACCTATGCTAGAAAAGCACCTGTCGTCCTTCTCCGAAAAATAGCCCACATGCTATTCAAACGACCTATTCACAATTATCCATTCATGCATAGAGTTCAAACAATGGGCCTGTCCTTTCTGATCCTCATACTTCTCCATAATACCTGGGAAGACTGCACTGCCTAATATTCAGGTACAGGTGCTTTTCATTCAGAAATAAGGAGAAAGGTTCTAAATTATGACCATCCCGAAGCCGAATGATGGAGAGGTCATTCACCCACGGTAGGGTAGCATATTTGGTGCACACGGGACAAATTGATTGCAAAATTGTAGGTTCATAGAGAATTCTACTGAATAAAATGTATGTCATCTCAGATATATTTTTTCCTGATCACTATTATTTTGAACACCCTGAATAGACAGTTATGCTTTTGTATTCAATAATGAATATAGTTGCTTTTACGCTACTTTTTTATCTGTGACAATAATGTTATTAATTTATATTTTTTCATGATCTGTTATCACTAAAATATGGGCAGTTAATCAATCAACTTGCTGATTCAAATACTGTATTCTACTATTTCCCATAGTAATTAATATTTTTCTCTTCCGTTACATGTATAAACTAATTTCCTCTGTCTTTCTCAAATCACTAATTTATTCTCTACTTTCCACTCTCTCATTTATCTTTGTAATTTTGCAATGTTGTAATGTTATAAATGCAATATGTTTTTCAAGACCTGGCATGTGATAAATAAATCAATCAATCTCACTCTTGAATTCCCTAATTCCATCACACTCTGTCTCTCTCTCTTTTGACTTCTACAGATGGATAGTTTCCATCTAGCTGTTAAACCTGTTGTCAATATTTGCAGTCCCAGAAGTCTTCAGGGTGATTTACAGAATTCAATTGGGATTTTCGTTTAATAATAATTATCTTTTGACTTCACTGATCTTCTTTTCATCTCTCTCGACTCTACATCTTATTTCATCTATTTCCAATCCTCTTCACTTTACTAACACCACTTACTTCACTTCAAAATTTGTAGTATTTTACAATTTAGTACCAATTTACAATTAAGTTGTTTCCTTATAATTGTTTATTATCATTTAATTTTGAACTGTAAAGTATATTACTATTTTTATGTAACTTATAATCGTGGGTTGAATGGAAAAGGGGCTTTTATTGCCTCAATTTCGCCCACATCACTTTTATTGTAAAGTGTTAATGGAAGTCATTTATCTATCTATCTTACGTAATTTTCTCTCTTTCTTTCTCTCTCAATACTCTTTCAATTCTCTCTGAATACTGTCTGGACATTTAAACATCTAATGATAGAACCATGTAATGTAATATTGAAAATCACTAGTAAAATCATAAATTTTGGTAACTACGTTACCATAGGCGACAAGTCTATCAACAATATTGCTAAATAAATTTTATCCATCTGAGTGTATCTTACCTCTCACTCACTCTCTCGCATGTTTGGTAGAGAGTTAGTGGGAAGGATTCTTCGAATATTCTTTCCAAAGAATGGACATTGATATGTCCAAAGCTCCACCAATTTATGTAGATGCATAACAATATTATCTATATCTATTACCAATTGCTTTTTTCATATCATATGCAGTTCAATAATTATTTTCTCAGTCTATATTATGTAAGTTCATCTATAAATTTGCTGTATTGTAAAGTATTGCATATAAGTGTAAAAGCCAGTATATATTGTAATCTACATAAATGAAGTACTCAATCAATCAATCTCTCACATACACACACACAAACACTCTCTCTCTCTAAAATATTGTAACATACAAAAATAAAAAAAGATAATAAAAATGATTCTCACTCTATATCGAAATAAATATCACTGAGTGTATTGTTTAAACCGAAATAAAGAACTCTAATCTTATCTAACCTCTCTATTTCTGTCCCTCTTTCCTCACTCTCTTTCACTCCATCACGCTCTCTTTCAATCTCTCTCCAACTTTCTTTCTCTCTCCTCCTCTCCCAATCAATCAATCTCTCTCAACTCATCTCGGAACCTGGCCCTCCTAGATCTTAATTAATTCAAGGACCACTACATGCCGCGAATTCACTCGCAAAATGGATTCAGTCGCCGGCTCACATGCCATTAAATCTCTCAAACTTCACTAGGAGTAGCTGCTAAAAGCTTACCTATCAATTAATCAGCCCGCTAATTTCCTATCAGCCACCATTGGCTTTTGAACCACAGCGCTGCTGACTTGCTGAGGTCATATATGGGAATTAGGTAGCTGAGGTCATGGGATACGGGAATTAGGTGGGTCGCCCGCCGTTTGTGAACCCATATATTGATGGGCAATAACCCCCATCTACTGATGCATATGAAAGCTGAGAGCTGTATGGTCTATGATGATGTATAGATTGGTACTGTGTCCATCATTTTCAAAGATAGTTTGGAGCTGAGCATATGGTGCTATGATGAGATTCTCTTCAAACTGTACAGCATCCCTTATTAATCCTTTCCATTCGACCAATGCTGACACTTTGAAGTGGATTTTATTATATTAGACTAGCAGGTAACCCGTGCTCCGCAAGGGTCTAATTAAACACTAGAAAAAACTGAAATCTTGTACCACTGAAATATTGAAAAATTTAAAGTAGGCCTATAGCCATTCTCGGTAAATAAGGAATCTATTATGCAAAATTTCAAGTTAATCTGTCTTTTGTTAACTAAGTTAAGTACTGAGTTACTAGTACTTCAGACGTGATGATGCATCATTCACGAATTTATTATCCCATACGTGTGTGTAAGCCACATTCCTTCCTCTATGATATTGCAGAAAAGTCCACAACGAATAAATATAATTATTTTTTTTAAATGTATGAATTCAGGGCTACTCTCTTGTCTTCATGGAATAAAATTATAGTACCCTTTGAAATAAATAAAATAATAAAACAAAAATATAAATTGTAACGTAAATACTAGTTTCGGTGATCATACCATCGACAGGTTATAAAACCTAGTTTTATTTATATTTATAAAATAGAATTATAGTACCCTTTCAAATTAATAAAATAATAATACAAGAATACAAATTGTAACGTAACTACTGGTTTCGGTGATCACACCATCGTCAGGTTATAAAATCTAGTTTTCAAACTAGGTTTTGAATTACAATTACAATTTGTATTCTTGTTTTATTATCTCACTGATTATAGAGGGTACTATAATTCTATATTATGAATATAATAAATTATATTTGTTATATCCATTTAATAAATAAATAGTCGTATACTGTTCAATTGCCTAAAATCGTATAGATTTCTAATTCATGGTCAGGCAAAAAAAAAATGAATAAATGAATGTATGAAATTATTGTAACTCAATCATGAACAAAGTTATCAGCCCCATTTTGAGTCAAGTGCTCACTCCATGTCAAAACAACAGGAAATATATTTGGAGGACGCCGCCTCAAAGCAAATTATAAAGCTTTGAATTGGAGTTGAATATACTATAAATATAATTATATTTGTTACATCCATTCAATAAATATAGTCGGGTACTGTTCAGTAGCCTAAAATTGTATAGATTTCTGATTTGTAGTCAAACAAAAAAAAATGGAATAAATATACACATTGTATATTTATTAATTTATTAGGTTAGCAAAAATAATACACCGATCGGAAAAGAAAAAACAGGCAATTGCCCAAAACTTCTTCAATTTCCTAATTTGGTTTCAAATTGTCCAAATATTATAGGCCACGTAGGTTATGTCCATTTTAATTTAGGTGTAAAGTGCACGTCCAGTGCCAACATACAATTTAAAATTTGGATAGATTGACACTAAAACTTTCGTAAAAACAAGAAACAAACTCTAAATTCACATAATAACGAATAAAACTACTTAAATTTTGAAAAATAGGATAGGAACAAGTCAACAAGGCCTACCAAAGGTTGGTAAAGGGGTTGTGATAATAGCTGGTAATCAGAATATTACTATTAATGATATGTAATACCTGAGCTTTGTCCTATGGTATCAACTGATTGAATCTGAATCGATACGGTACTGTTTTAAGACACGATCGGTTCCGGTAATGCTGGTATTATGCAAGTATCCAAATGAATAATTATTTTGAAGTTAAAAATATTCAATTTTTATATCACAATGGGTGATAACGTTTGAATAGTGAGATATGTTATTAACTGTCAGCTTTGGAAACAAATCAACTCTCATGAGTCAACACTAAGTGGACTAGCTAAAAGTGGTCAGATAAACATAGACTCCTGAACATACACTACTCAACATCTTAAAGCAAGTAGACTACAGTGCATATGAATGAATTTGTGACTAATGAGCTCAATATGTCTTTTATTTATATTGCTGTTTTGGTTTGTATTGTAACTGTGTTTGACTTGTAATGCAGCCGATTATTTGACATGCATTTTCACCGTCGTCGATATTTTCAATTTTAATAGAAAAATTCTTCTAGTATTCTAGTATGACAATGGGTACATGGGTCACAATAGACAGCAAAACGAACGAAAGCAAAATTATAACTAAAACAAAAATTGCCTGGGACCCTGGGTCACGAGTCACGACTAGAAGGTTAACCTCCTTCTAATAATGGGTACTCTTGGACTGTGAAAATGCAAGCCAAATAATCGGCTACATGAGATTTTTATTTTGTAATTTTAATTTTATTGGAAATAAATATATTTCTGTTTGTCTGTGTACCTGCCATACAATTAATAAATTAATTGGAAAAAATGATGTTCTAATGAAGAACGCTGGAAGTTTGAAGTAAACCTTCTCACTTTAGAATCTCTAGTTTTGAAAGTGCCTCAACCTAATCACTAATTTCCCTCTCACTCGTTCATTAACACCTGTCCCGTCAATCATGGCCGAAAAATAATATTCTGATTCCATCTATGCACTGCTAATGATCTCCCACAAGCTCATGGTTGTGACGTATGAATGTAACGAAAATTAATTACTACAGTGGATGTCCATCCATCATAATCTGGAGTTGAAGCCACTTATGCGTTGCAAGTCTCATGAGGTCTCCACTGTTTCACTCATTCACTGTCTCACTCACTTACTCTAGCTCTCTCCCTATCCGTTCAATTCATGTAGATCCGTCTCACTCACTCTCTTACAGCTTACCCACTCACTCCTTTTTTTGAGGCTTATGAAATTATTGAATCACGATACAGGTATCAAGTAAGTTACCCTTTCTATTTCATGGGAGCATAATTTCTATTTCTTTCAATTCCTACAAAATATTTGGATAATTCAAGAAAAATTAGAGAATTGAAGAAGTTTTGTACAATAACCTGTTTCTTCTTTTCCGAGTACTGTATTGTTCACTCTATCCAATAAATAAAGCACAAGTTTCAACTATTCAAGAGCCATTTCAAGTGTGAATAAGATAAACAACATTGAATTAATAAATTGATGAATTAATTTTCATGAAATGTTTAGAAAAACTTGAATAGATATATAGAAATGAATAAATAGAAATCAACAACAGGTCGAAACGATCGTCACTACAAAAGTAAGCGTATTTTCACTTCAAAAGTGTTTTTTAAAATTCAAGTTTAATTTTAACAGTGAAAAAGTATGGATATACAACAGAGAAATAAAAATAGTTTGAAAGTTGTGCATACCTGAACTTTTGCTTCAGATCTGGATCCACTACACGGAATCTGCAAAGAAAGAAATGATAAGTCAGTGACAAACGACAAGTACATAGTAATAAGTGTGTGAGGAGATCATATTGAACTATTTTTGTTAGGAGTCTCTCACAAGCTATAAATTAATAACCTTTATGATTGATCAATTATAATGAACTCCAGTCTTTTATGTGAATACTTTTGTTCAAATCATGGACTTTGAATTGCAGCTTTTTTATCAATGGATCATTTATTCCAATGTCAGCGAAGTAATATTAAATTGAATTATATATATTTTTGGAATTATGATAAATCTTAGGGCCGGTTTCCGAGCTCGGGATTTAGCTAAGTCCTAGACTTTAAACAGCTGGAGTCAGAAAATTAGCTTTCCAAAACGGGGTGTAGTCGCAGCTTTTATAACAGTAGTTTTTATTTTCTCATTTCTATAATTGGAAACGTTTTTCCTTGACGAAATTAGACATTCCTAAATAATTCAAAATAGCTGAAACTTTACACTATCTTCTCTCTTATTTTATTTTGTGTTCAATTTTCTAGTTTTTCGAAATTTAATTCAAACGTGACTATGACAATGACTGCGACTACGCCCCGTTTTGGAAAACCAATTTTCTGACTCCAGCTGTTTAAAGTCTATGACTTTTCTCGAGCTCGGAAACCGGCCCTAAATGTTTTGGCACAACCAGCAAAGTCAGACTTGTGCGCTAGCTGTAAGTTCGTGAAGAAAACAGTAACTTAGATAGTAAAAAATATTGAAACATTAAAAACAAAGTAAATCCATTAATATCAAAGTTATCATAGAATATTAAACAATATCAGATGGTCACGTTGAACTATAAGTCCCGGCTGAAGTATCACAATCGTAATTGATCAAATTATTTATATTCAGACCAGGTGGAATCATCAAGGGACTCCCCACCAATAGAACAAAAGTCATACCAATTCACTTTCACCCAAACATCAATTATCTGAGTCTTTTCTGCTAATGAATAACATGAAAATAGATGTCACGGTCATGGACTTACCGACCTTGTATCATAGACTTGACTTCAGTTAACTTGAGAAGGTTCTATCTCAACCCAACACTTTTTATCCAGGCCATTTAGGGTGGGCACACACCAGTTAGTCAAGATAAGACTAGTCACGTTTAGTCGCAATACTTCACATAGTTGCTCATGAAGCAACTCACATCGATTAGTCATTGCAATTAGACATGTCTTCATAACACTCAATTACTATTTAGTAATTAAGCAACTATGTGAAGTATTGTGACTAAACGTGTCTTGTCTTGTCTTGACTAACTGGTGTGTGCCTAGCCTAACATTCTCTACAGAGGGATTCACTTAGATCTGTCAGCAATGTTTGTATGGGGGAACATTGACGCTATTCATAAGGAATGCTGCCACTATGAGGAGGATTCCACTATAGTCCATCTCCTCTTCTACGCCTCATTACTTTGTCAGCATTGTTCGAATGTGAGGCATTGATGTTACTCATAAGGAACCCTGACAGTATGAAGTGAAACAAATAGCTTCGTGACGTCACCAGGCAGTCCTCATCAACACTTCTCGGAATCATAGTAATTTTTATTGAGGACTTCATTTCCATGGCGTAGGTTCCAAACGAGACAGATTAGATAATTGACGACTGTCATGTCTGTCATTGCAGAAAACAATGGTTTAGTAGACTACCAACTGTTTGAAGTTGGCGGGAGATTTAAATTGGGCCCGCTTTAGTACTGGGTGGGCTATCACTAATTATTGCCAACTGTCATACTAAAAACAGTACAGCTTAACTACAACACCACACACAGTATAACTGTATAGAATTTTCCACTGAACACAGAACAACTGCTATACTCTTCACACTATAACTATATTGTAGTTCCCACTAAACATCGAACAACTGCTATATTCTTCACACAGTATATATCTTTATATCAGTTTAGTATAGTCTAAGCTAAACACAGTACCACCCTATGTACACAGTATACCTATAGAGTAGTTGCCAGTGAATAATTATTTCGTGATTGAGATAACGACATTTTTATGTCCGCTGTATATTGACATCATTCCAGCAGACTAAACTGGGCACTTGCAAATTGTTAATTGGCTAGGCTAGTCATACCTCCACACTTGTCCTTTGTTTGATAAAGCTCTGAGCCTTTTTGAAAAATTGGTCATGTGAAATTTTACAATTCTGATAAATGTGTGAATAATTGCAGTTCAAATTGTTCTGATAAGTGTTTGAATTATTGAAAAGTTGATGTCAAAATAGAAGGCAATCAAAATTGAGTCAATCTTTCCTGTTGAACAGTATCATAGATAAACGATCCATTTGTATAAATGTAACAATCAAACGTACAGGTTTTTCTGGCAGTATGTATTGATCATGATCACATTACGTTTTTCAAATTCATCGAACTATCGTAATAGCAAAGTAATGAGAAATCGGAAATAATTGGATGAAACTTTTTTGTTTTCTTTCGTATTGACACTGTTTTCTAATCTCAATTCTCTGTGAGTATGCAAATGTTTGTGAGTATCCATCATTATTTCTCACTTCTATTGCATTATTACTAGTAATTTACGAGTAGCTCATGAATAGGTCACGACTGTTTACAAGTGTTTACTAGTAGCTTACGAGTGATATTTGAGATCTGCCTGTTTCACTCTAGTATGTGAGTGATTTGAAAAAATAAATTGTGAACAATCATCTGAGTTCGAAAAATGAATTAATGAACAAAAAATTGCGAACAATCATCAACTGAGTCTCTTTTGTTTGAAGGAGAACACGAGGATAACTCCTAGAGGAAAATATAAGGATATTAGTTGACCAATAAGCCTCCTAGAATACAATGGAGATTCCATATGATGAGTTTTCATCTTGAATATTCTAGAATAAAGAAAAACGTGAAACGGATATAACCAACTCAATTGAGACGAATCAAGATTTCGTATTTTGGCGCCAACTGATCAATATAAATTCAGAGAACAATTTATTGAAATATTTTCAAAGCTTCTTAACTCTGGGGGTTTTATGCCCACCTTATGGACTTAACATAAAATAGCAAATTCGCTCAAACTCAGTGGAAGAATACATGATTCCAGGGAATTACGCCAATTCCTCTCACCGAGATACCTAAATATTCACCCAAAATTCGAGAAAGCACTTCACTGTTCATTAATGAGCCACCAATCCTTATTTCACGTTGGTCCATTCACGAAAATAATCCTAACGGACAACCCATCTTTCAACAATCTTTTCCTGGAGATTAAGGGAATTTCAGTCCTTGAAAACAAACGTGTATTCCTGTGAATGGAGTACACGCCAGTCAGGCTCACTAAAAACTGTCAGAATCCCTTATGAAAAGCATCAACATTTCCCATTCAACAAATGCTGACAGATTAAAGTAAATCGCACTACAGCAAGATTCACTGATAACTGTCAGCAACCCTTATGATTAACACAGATGTTTCCCATTCAATCAATACTGACAGTTTGAAGTGAATCTCACCACATCGGGTTTCGCTAGATCTGTCAGGAAATTCCTTATAAATAACATTCAAGTTCCTATTCAATTAAAGCTGACAGTTTGAAGTGAATCGTACGCTAGCAATAAAGCTGTTGCTTATAAAAACTCATTGACAACTCAAGTGTGCTTTATTTCTGCTGGCAGAGTGGAGAGATTGAAGAGCTCTTGAAGCGAGAGTGAGAGGAGATTGGAGAGGATTCAGGCAGAGACGGAAGAAGAAGCTAAGTTGCTCGACTGCCTCCAACTTCCCTTATTAATCATACGGATGAATTTCCACGTTCCGATAAGCACCATTGAATCATTTCAACGTCCCAACATAGAAGATCTGAGTCTCATAGAGTGGAACCAATTGAAATAACGATAAAACCCATGGAGGAGGATCAGTATCCCAGTAACCAGGGAAATAATATTAATATAGTATATTTCGCACCTAGAGCAGAAAATGAGATTTTTCCAGCTCGAAATCGGTTTTCAAGTCCGAGGCCGTAGGCCGAGGACTAGAAAAGATTGAGAGCTGGAAAAACATTTTTGCCCGTGGTGCGAACGATATTTTTCGCCACACTACAGGTATTGCTGACAAAATAAATAAAGAATACAAAATAAAGAATACTCGTTAAGCTATCGTACCTATCTCTTGATTTTAGTGGTAGAAGATTTGCAGTCAGGATTTCAGATTCTTTTAAAATTTCACTTGGAATACCACAGTCATCTTCAAGCATTTTTGAAAATTCGGAATGCACTAATCAACAATAAATAATTGAATAAAACTGGTTGCGAAGCGAATTAGTTTGATTCGAAACTGGAACTAAAATCATGGCGACTTCAGCTTATTATGAAAGTGGACACTCGCCCGATCTAGCGGATGACTTATTAATAATAATTAGCGCGTTGTTTCCAGCCATAAGCGGCCGGAAAGAGACAACTTTCTGGCCTAGACCGGAAAAGAAACCCTTTTCTGACGTCGTCTGCAAACAAGGTCTTTCAGATCTACGTAGGGACTGGAAAACAGCTGCTTTCTGTGCAGTGTGGCGAAAAATAATAATCCACCAGTGTTTCATGGTGGGAAACAAGTACTAAATTAATAAGTGCCAGGTCAGCAGAATATTCAGGAGTGGTATCCGTTTCCTGAATTCAAAATGGCTGACAAAGTGAATTCTATGCGTTACCGGATGGTGGAATCCAATAAAGCATTAGAACCTAGATTTTCCCGGAAATGTTCTGAATTTTTGAATTCCAATATCGCATGCGATAGGATTAAAAGAGCTTCCAAGCTCCCTAAATCGATTTGGTTGATTCGTTCAGCAATAATTTTATCAGTTGATTAGAATCTACTGTATCTTCATATTTCATTTCATATCATACGTTTCTATTTTTCCAATTCCATGTGAATAATCATTGAAAAATTTATATTGAAACAAATTAGTGATAACGATATTATAGAGAATTATTTCCAATCTTCTTTTGTATTGGGAAGTCTCAACATAAAATTATTGAATTTTTGAATTTGATTCTCAGCAATTGAAAATCGCATGACGGGATATGGAAATTATGGAACCAAGAAATATGGGAGTGGAGGTCCAGTGATAATAATTCACCTACTATCAACATACAAGAAATCACATTTTCCACGTTATAGAGTTGCGAGAATTTTTTTGAAAATTGAGCAGAAATAAAAATTTATTATCCGATCAAGAATCAGTGGATTATTCGGGAAATGATCCTTTCAATGCAGTATATCCCTTTTCTTCAGATATTTTACATAATTCTCAATCATGTAAAATTCAAATACAACAAATAATGATAGCATGTAGCCACTATAGCTTCAAATTCAAAATAGTTCTTCTATAACCGACATTTCAAGAATCCAAAACTCTTTATATTTTAGTAAATGGAATTAATGTCACTATATTGTCACTTCATTTTAATTCCTATTTATTTAATGTCACTATTATCATCTCCAAACAGGTATTGAATGAAAGCCTGAACTCTGAATGAACTTCAATTGTAATAACAATTTAAATGCAAAGGAGATAACTACATCTAAGTAGTCATCGGTGTGTAATCAGCAATCCCAAAGATATTCCTTTATACCTGTATATATATACCTTTATATATTTGTATTCCTGATCGCTTATTATCTTAATATCGTGGACCGAGCTTTGCTCTAGAGTACAAAAGCATAAAAAAATAATTACGAGAGAAGAAATGTTCTATCTAATCACAGTAAATTGATATTATATTCCCAGAGGAATGCAAAAATTTCCCTCACAAAGGCCCAGTTCTACAAAAGCCGGTTAAATTTCAAACCTGATTAACTTCACGTGAACCAAATCAGAAAAGACCATTTCAAGAAGATGAATCTACTGGAATTTATCAGGATTGAAAATAACCCGGCTTTTTTGCAACCGGCACTAAGTACCTGATTGGATGATTACAAAATTTCAACAGCTGAGTCATAATTTTGACACAGTCCCACACACATGTGCTCGCTCACTCACTTCAATCGCCAACAGACGACGAAATAATTATAATCAACTGTTTTTCCAAGGATGAATAATAATTATCCTTCTAATGTCCTTCTGTGAGTTTTCCCAGGGATGACACCTAGTGCAATCGAATCTTCATATTATAAACCTACTATGTTCTGAATTTCGTGAGAATCATTAGAGCCGTTTTCGAGATCCGGTGGAATAACATATGAACATCCAAACATCTAAACATATAAACATCCAAACATATAAACAGAAGTTGCTAGTTTAATAGTATAGGATATGTTCTCATTATATCTTATATCTCCGACTTATCCATGGGATCACAGAACGCTCTCTGTTCGACAAGGTTAAAGAAATTAAGAAATACGGAAGCACTTCCATTCATACATATTGAAGCCCACAATTCGCTCAACAAAGGAAGCATTAGGCTTGAATAAAAATCCTTCCGCTGGAATGAGGATTGAAGAAGTCATGTCCCATAAGTCAACATACCAAATAGGCCAACTTCCATATGCCTTTTCTCACTGCATCCTACAACAGTGAATTCATTTTTCTCCCAGCTCTGCATAGGCTACAGTATTGTCTCGGTTCTCAAGACTTTTTCCCGTGTTTTCCTTCCACCTAGCTTACTTCCCGGATGTAAACACGATGCTCTCTCAAGCGAGAGACACTTCTCAGCGTATTTCAACCCCCTGAGATTTTTTCTCAACTTGAGATCACCTGCTGTTCCGCTACCCTCTGTCAATAATATCATCTCATCCCCATTATAAAACCCTCTGCAAAAACACCCTCGACAGGGATATATTGTTGCACATTGCAGTTGTGTTTATTCTATTGTCGCAGTGGGTTGTCGAATGCTGTTCGTTTTCGTTTAAAGTACCTTTCGACTGGATGGGATTGTTGGGAAGAAGTGCTGGCCTAAGATCAAGCTGTGAATTGTTTATTAATACCGTACACGTGGTATCCCATCTCGAGAGTCTTGTAACACAGTGGGATGGATATGGGATTTGAATCAAGTCGAGTCAATCCTTGTTGTATAACGGAAGAGGGGTGACTAGTGATTCAAACATTCAGACACGTTTGAAAACAGAATTTTGACCTTTCTAAGCCTCAGGGAAAATAACAATGAATATATTTTGCAACTGAAATTGAACTATATATAAGAGGCAAACAACTTCATAATAAAATATGTCAAAATATAAGATGTCGTCAATGATTGATTGATTATTCATCACGTATTTATTTGAAGTTGAGTAAATAACAGAACGTCCTGTATATTATATTCGGGTGAAATTCAATTTGTATAGCTTGGTGGAAGCCAGAACAAACAAAGCTAGCTTCAAAGTTAGCTTCTCATAGATGACTTTCTCAGCTTGTTAACAATTCAAATGACTATCAAAGTAATCTAAAATATGATCTATCTTGACACACATATCAAACAAAATTTGACAGTTGAACTTTACTTCACTATGAATTTATTCTCTATTACAATTTTAACATCATAACAGATACCGGATCATAGTCCAGTCACTATATACATTAATGCATGCAATTTATATTGTAGTTCTGATTTTTTAACATATTATTTGGGTACATAAGAGAAGTCCAGAACCAACTTCTTCATACAAAATTTCCTTGCGCTAGATACAGAGTGACCCAAAAGCCTCGTATTTTCGGCTCATTTTCCAGTTTTCAGCTATTTCTGCCAAATCTCGTAATCGGACAGAAAAATTTGCTCTTGCCTTTTTTTGAGATTATAAAATTCTAAATAGAATGAGATTATTTGGAACTCTCTATCTCCAATAAGTACTGAGTTATGATTCTTTAAAAATGAGTAACATTTCAAAAAAAAATCGAATCTGATGAGTTTTAGTTTTTGATCAACAATATTTTCCGATTGTTATCATTTAGATGTATAATTCAAAATCCTTGAAGAAATGCATGAAGAAATTGATTCTGGACTTCTCTTATGTACCCAAATAATGTATTGAAAAATCAGAACTACAATATAAATTGCAAGCACACCCCCTTTTTTATGTCTATATTGACTGGACTAATCAAGCATGAGTTTGATAACTATTTGAATATTATCATTAAAGTCGAATGAACTGAGTGGGATTACATAATCCAAATATAGAGAAAATACTCAAATTATGAAGTTAGCCTCAACTTATGAGTTTAATCCTCAACTTTCTAACGTAAATGACTTCAAAACAAAACGTTTCAGACATAAATTTACATATAAACTGCATGAATTCATACTTTTCATATTCCTACACAAAGTAGTCATAGTGCGAAAGGTGTCATTCCTCCTAGTAGAAATTCCCAATATTGAAAACAATAAGGTATTTTGATTCTCCGCATCCATAATATCTCTGTAGAAAATCAAAACCAGCCATTGTGGATACATATAGAGTTGATGTTGAACAAAGACTAGAGATGAATCCAGACATGTGAGAGATAGAAACTTGATATGAGTTAGGTAACCGTGAGTAAAGTCTGGAAAGTTTTGACAAAATGATTCATTACCGAGTGATGTGCTACCCTGAAAGCATTGAACCCTGCAAAGGTTCGTGAAGGGTCGTCATAACAGCCAGGGCCCCCATTTTGAAAAGTGTAAACAGAACCTGTGGACTGAAGTAAACCTCTTAGATGCTGTATTCTGTAGCCGACCGGCTTTAATACTTAATTTATTATTATAGCGTTTCATCCCGCAGCAGCCAACTGTTTGCTCTTCAAGATCCTGCTAAGCAGCTTCCAAAAAACAGGCGTTGAAAGCTGACGTGGAAGAGATGGATAAGTAGAACAAGTGGGAATGACTGACAATATTCTCTCTCTACACTTCTTTCTATTTCTCTCTCTTTTTCTTTCCAATACTATTCCTCTCTCCTGTTTCCTTGTCACATTTCCTTGTCGCGTCAACGTACTTCACGTCTTCTCATTTTCCAATGTATTATTGTAACATAAATAGTTGGTATGTAGATGAAAAATGCCAATATGACTAAATCAATGAACCAATAACTCTTAACCTTCTGGGGTTTTTCGTTCTCTACTTGTCATTTTCTAACACTGCAACTTATTTTGTCTTCTCTTTCAACCACACTCTTTCTCTTGGCTTTTGCCTTCATGGATTACTCCTGTCCTACTCACTCTTAAAATTACCTTTCTTTACCTATTGCTCCCTCCCAATTTCCTCTTTATTGAATATAAGTATATTATCCTATAGATATATCCTATTAGTATCGCTTCTCTAAGCATTATTTCTTTCCTGTCTTCATACATTTTATAAACAGAACGTTTCAGCTCCACTTGTTTTTGAGTTCTTTCCGTAACCCCTGTCTGTTTCCTCCCTTCCTCCAATCATCCTTCAATCTTAAAATGCTTTATATTTTGTCTGAATAACTAGTAGTTCTGTGAACAGTAGACCTCACACAGTTTTCTCATCCAGAAGTATCTGATGTCACCTGTTCTAGTTGATTCAGTTGACTCACAATATTCACAGTTGAATCATAATTAATTTGTTTTCTCTAAGATCAGAAACTCACTTATGTTAATAAACTCAGATGAAGTTTGAATTTTTATCCCATATGATAATTTATCCAGTTGCGTGATAATCTTTCCATCTAATAAAAATATTTCTCAACTATTTTAAAATTTATTTTTTCCAGACAAGAATATTATGATTTCTTTAGCATTATTCAGTTCATTTAAAACTTTTTATTTTATTCTCAATCACCTATCAAATTTGTTTTTCAAATAAACATTCAATGTGAGAATATTCATACTGATGGGCACTCATTATAAAAAATATTGGAACTCTACCTCATAGAAATAGACTTGGCCAGATATCTGTGTAATGCATGTAATGAATAATCCACTTGTCAGCTGATTGATTATGAATAATTCTAAAGTCTGATTAATCCTATATCATATATAATATAGTGATATCAGAGTATGAAGGTACTCCTTTTCTTTCCATATTATCCTTGAAATGCAAAATTTCAAAAAACCTTGTGTATACATCGACGCGCGGTTGAAAACGGAATATTCCTGCCAAATCTCATCGAATTCTATCAACGCGTTTCGCCGTAATCGCGTTACATACAGACAGAAATAGGAAAATCCGAGTTAAAGCATAGACTCACTACGTTCGGTCAATAATTCATACTCCGACGTTGTTCATAAGCGCTCTGCAACAGGGATCTCATATTGATTTAAGTTTCTCCTTGTTCCAATATCCACATTCTCCTTCTCTGATAATTGTAGTGAGGGAAACAACACAAACTAGTTAGTGTTAGTGTTGCATAACGGCTTGCAAAGCAAAATCCCAAGACGGAAGTCTCTACCTTTATCTCCATCCTAAAAACGAAGTCTTCTGCCTATATCACCATCCTTCCCTCTAGCTTTCGAGAGAAAGGGAAGCAATGATATAGTAAAAACATAATCTCTATCCTTCTATCCGTCACATCTCCATCTTTTGAAGAGAATTTTCCCGATGACAACCCTCTCAGCTTCCCTAGAAAGACACGAGATTAACCGTTGCGTTGTAAAAAGACGAAGAAGATTCCCCTGAGTATGCATAGTCAGGTGGAACGGTTATGCCCGGTGATTACATTAGCAAAATGACAGAAACGAAATGCAAAGATCATGTTGAGACGAGTTCTGATGATGATAATGTTGGAACAAGAAGATGGAATGTTAGGTGGACTCTTGACAGAATCTGGCAACAAAACAAGTCGTTCAAAGAAAATCAGTTCTCTATCTTGCAGAAGCGGCATGTTCATGAAAAATTCAGGCTTGAAGTGTGCTTAGATTCAAGTTGGATAGTGCTTCCAAGAAAGATGGGTTAAAAATTTCTTGAAAATATGTGATAAGGCTCAAGATTGAACACAGTTAAGTAAAATCTTCACGATTATGTAGGAAATGTTGTTGAAGAAGGCTATGATTAAATTTGAGAAAATGGGAGACATTCAATTCAAAATTATTATAGAATGAGCCTGAAAATGTAAGGCAATGGTACGCTATATGATATCAAATCTAAATTTAAATCTTTATTTTGCAGGCATGATCATAATATTGCAAAATGAGCCTTCATCATGAGCCATTCCGTCATCCTAGAATATCTTATATCATGACGATATTCACTGATTCCTGAATCAGAAAATATTTACTCAGCATTGAACAGTGAGGGATCAGTTTTCCTCTGAAAAATCATTTCTAATGTCAATGGATTGTAATATAAATGGGAAGATTTGAATATGGTGAAGTTTGGATAGTTATAATTAGTCCTCATTTGGACTATTTTTATCGAAAACAGGAAGAGTTTTGGGTTCATCCTGTTGATTTTCTCCCAATCATTAATTTGATATTGTGATTATGGATAGATAAATATTTGATATTGTGAATGAAATAAATGAATAGATAAATAATTACACAAAATGAGAAACCAGTATTCAACTACGGAAATTATTAAGTAATAAGTTGTATATAGATCGATCTGTTCAGTATTTTCAACGCTAGTGAGGTTTGAGTCGATGTCACATTGTGAACACATTAGTTAATTCACATTGTGGTTTTTGAATAGCGATATTTTTCGCATAGGTATTCTTAGTAGCAATTGTAAGTCAAGTATCCAGCAAAATAAGTTTGTCAGCAGTTCTCTGACGTGTCTGTCTCAAATTTGTCTGTTCTTGAGAGGCTCCTGATCTCAGTCTGGAGTTTGTCAGATGAGTTCAAGAGCATGACAAAGATTCAAAGTTTTCCACTGACAAACTATATTCCATGGTTTTAAACGCCTCCATACATTGATTTGAGTCAATAATATTAACACTGCATTTTCATACATAACATTATAGTCCACTTTGGCTCTTGGTGACTCTGACAAATACCTCATATTAGAAATTATGCACAAACACTAAAATATATGTTGCATTCTTATTCCAGTCACCCATTTGTCTAGTTCTCTGACGAAAATGAACATTCTCGAATATTCAAGAATATTCAAGAATATTCTATGAATATTCTTGATTGGGTCCTTATTCATTCAAGACGTGAGCAAGTATTGGACTCGCTCAGCATCGATTATTGTTCTCATTTAGTATTATAGAGAAACTCACTATAGAGTTCGTATATCATGGATAAATTGAACTGAATTTCCTCTTTGATGCACTCAATAGCAAGGAGAAATTTTTGAAAAATTATTTATTCATCCATCATTTATTATCAATCTATTCATCGATAACAATCAAAGCAATAAGAGACAATAGACAGCACTGAGTTTATAGTCAACATGAATCCTTCAATATGTTATTCTCTATTAGATGCATTCATGTTTCGTATTTTCCTAATATATCGGGGAATGACTCCAAAATATTCCTAATCTGAACACTATCCCTGTATAGAACACAATTGCTACAACTATTTTAAAATTCCCCCTTGCTATTCAGTGCATCCGAGAATTCAATTCAATTTCTGTATTATATAAATTCTCCAGTGAGTTTCTCTATATAACACTACTTACGAAAGCGAACAATCTCTCAGTGTTTCAAACTTCCATCCCTGTTGCAAGTTTATTCCAAGCTTTTCTGTGATCCTGCAACATTCGCCCACTCATATCTCCGCCAGCTACAATCTGAGAAAATCAGCAACATTGAGATTGTCATTTTTAATGAGGAGCTTTTTGTGATTCTCGTATCACTTGTAGAATAATACAGAGATGCTTCTTCGGAGACAAAGGACTCTGAATCCCGCCCATTGTCTTCCAAGGAGTGACAACTTTCCGAGAATCAGTCCAGACTTATCTGTTATCATTTTCGCTGCCACTTGAGAAACGCAAGTCTTCCCATAATGAACGCTATTCCAAGAAGATATGACTTCATTAAGGCATGACATTATCCTTTAGAATATTTTATGCTCCATTAGAGGGTGATTCATGTAAATGCTTAGGGAACATCATGTTCTTTGTATCATGATATTATAGACTTTGATACACTTGTATACTTTGAATTGATATATTTCACGGGGGATTAACTTGCAATAGATTCTCTGTATTACAGTTAATTTAGTTACAGTTATCATTGTTCATTCTCTAACAACTGATGCGCGTATTTCATCAAGTGATGTAACTTAGTCAATTAGATTTTAATTTGAAATGAATCATGATCGATTAATCTTGAAGTCAGATTCATATTTAGATACGGATATATCACTGAAACTTATTGAATAATTGAATATTGAGATGTAATGAAATGTTTCAAGGCTCAAGATTCGTTTGGTGGTGATTGAAAGCTATGTATTTTTTATATTGGAGATAAATATTGTACTGTACAAGGATAATCTGAACATTATTACTGCAGACTTTCGGCCTAAACTGTGAGGTACCCCAGGGGTTATTTTATTCATTCATTTATTTACAATGCAAATGCTAATGTAATAACAAAATTAATGTAATAGATAAAATAATAAGGTAGTCCTTGAGCTATTTTTCTTCCAAATTTATAGGTGACAAAGTCCAAGATAAGGTTAGAATTTCACGTGTACAATTTAAAAAAAAATTTGGTCCAAAATAAATATTAAAACTATAAATTTTGAATTTAGATGGCTTAAATTGATAAATTAATAAGAAATATCCCACTCAATTACCACTTTTAACGAATAATATTGAGTTATTCAAGAAATTTGGAATTATTCAAGAAAAACAAACTCGTAAACGAAAGGATTATTCAATTTTGATCGCAAGAGGAGGCATTAAAAAAAAAGCTATCCATCCCTTCAATGACAAGGAAATTTTCATGAAAAGGGTTGTAGATTGAAAGTATAATCTGTGATTTTATATGGTATATTTGAAATTCTAAATGAACATTCTACATGAATACACTGTATATGAATACTCTAAATCTGCATGAAATGAGGAACATATCCTAGGTTATAAATTGAAAGGTACCCCAGGGGTTATTTGGAAAGGATAATTCATTTTTGATTATAAGAGAAGGCATACAAAAATTCATTCCTTCAATGGCAAGGAATTCGTCATGAAAGAAGGTTGTAGATTGGATATATAATATTTGAATTGATATGCTATATGAGCAGGTTCAAAGAATGTCAGCTGAAAGAATACCATTTAAAGTCTATAATTATCAGTCAGTAGGCAAAAGAGATGTTGGAAGACCACGCAAGCGGTGGCAATAATAGGATTTTTTTATGTTTATTTGAATAATTGGCTAGATGTGAGTCGGAACAGGTTTAAGCCAAATCCTTGTTTGTAAGAAGAAGAAGAATATAATATGCTATATTTGAAGTCCGAAATGAACATTCTCCATGATAGAGTGCTAATTTACTGTTCGTGAATACTCTAAATCTACATGCAAATTAATGAGGAACATATTCCAGGTGAACATTTTTTTGGATGCCTATCTAGTACCAAAGAGGATGATAAGCTTACATAAATTCAACCTCTCTATGTTGGTCATAATCTTCTATTAGTAAAATATATCAGCTATCACCACATTGATTGAACACTGTTCATTCATGAAAATTCATATCTTTTCAAATCATTCATGATTAGGGAATAGGCTTTTTAATCATCTTACTGTCACTTACTGAAGAATTTTAGTAAAACATTTACTAATCCTTATACCCCTTCCATGGGGGGTAACTGGATGAAATATACTAGACTAAAGTGAACTTAAACTAAAAACTAATTAAAGGAGTCTATCTGTAAATGAAATGAGGAATGATCAATTTCTCTAAAAATGTCGAAATGAAACCCCAGACGTACTTCAGCCGCACACCGCAATGAAATATGCAATATGAAAGCACTTAGAAACTATGGCACTATATTGAAGCAGCTAACTTGGTTTCCAGATTACCAACCTCCACTTGTGCAGGTTGAAGCCGCTAATTGAATATCTTGCCACTAGAGTGCGCTAGTGTAACCTGCACTGAACTCAGAACCAATAGACTTTCAGGGAAGAGAGTGAGTGAGAGGTCGTCCCAGTGGAAGAGAAACGGTGTTAATAATTTCCAACGCCTTAATTACTGAGATTGACAGTTAATTTTATATTATATGAGATTCGTCGCCGCTTGACGAGAGAGTAAAACGATAATGGAGATTAGTGGAGGAATGCTGACATAGCACTAGAGTGAGAGAGAGTGAGTGAGTGAGAGAGTGTGAGTGAAAGATTGAGCGACATGGCGTCTCGAATCTCCTGTGGCAGGGATGTGTCTGATATTCGCGGCGCAAGATAGCTGAATGAGTGATGGAAGAGACAGGGGATGATAAGAACGTGCATAGGAAGAAAGAGAGAGTGATGCGGAGGACGGTGAGAAAGAAAGAGAGAGAGTGAGAGTGAGTGAGTGAGAGGGTATGAAAGAGGAGTATTTGCAAGATATAGCGAGAAAAACAGAGATAAAAGATTGACGGAAGTGAGGGCTATATGAAGAAGTACAAGAAGATGTAAAGAGGTAAGATGAAGAGGTAGAAGAAGAAGAGGAAGGAGAAGAAGAAGAAGAAGAAGAAGAAGAAGAAGGAAATACTAAAGAAAAATAAAATTTCGTAGAAGAAGTGGAAGATGTTGATTATAAAGAGAACAGAGACGAAGAACTAGAAGATGACGTTGAAAAGAAAGAACTAGAAAAAAGAAGTAGTTGAAGAAAAAGGGGAAGAAGAAGAAAGAAAACAGCTTCAAGTAATGAAGCTCAATTATAGAAAAATATTCCCTGACTCCTCAGCTGTAATACAACATGATCGTATTGATTTGTATAGTAAGTAAGTGGTTAACACATTATATTATAATCAATCAAAATTCTCATTATTTATTTATATACATTGTTTGCAATATTCATAATTGAATTTTAAATAACAGATATTGAAAAATTTGATCTCTTTATGCAATTTCAGAAACAGTACCGGCTTGATTGAATATGAAAAACATACATGCAAAAAATGACTTATTTAGAATTTTATAGTACTGTAATAATAGATTGGAGGTTTATATTAACATTTTTTAAAGAATCAAAAAAATGATACATTATTAACATAAAAATGCATAGGGATAAGTGTTCTCCTACATTCAAAATCAATAATTTTTCTAGTGAACTACTCTTATGAAACAATACTTTAAAGCCCTACTTTAAAGAATAAAAAAATGATACATTAACATAAAAATGCATAGAATAAGTGTTCTCCTAAATTTAAAATTAATCATTTTTCTAGTGAACTACTCTTATAAAACAATACTTCAAAGCCCCTAAACTCGAGTTTATGCTAATTTTCATCTATAAAAATGTCCTCAGCCTAACTAAACAATCACATGATTATCTAATAGCTTAAATCTCATAGTAGGTATCTGCACATTATATTTCTTACATATTTTATTATTTAGGATCAATCCTGATATTTCTAATCTTGAATGTCTAACCACAGTTATAAGTGTCAACCCTTTCAAACTATGGTGAACATGTGTCATTGACCTCTAAAGAATATTGTCGTCATGTCACCCATATCCTTTTTGAGCTGACTTCCCATGAACTTTCTAAAATTCCCCAATACCTTGAACCATGCATCTAATATTGCACTATTCATCAAGCAAAGGTAAACGACTACCTGAATGCAAAGTAATGCCTGAACAAACACAATGGTTAAGTAATCAGTAATCACTCATGCATTGTAATTGAAGATCTGGAAACTCCAGGCAGGTAGTAGATTTGGAACCTCCAGGTGGTTGTCGAGTATTATCTGGAATTGGGCATCATGTTTCAACTATTGTAGACTTCCCAATTAGGTGAATGAAGTATTTTGAGACCTGGAGGAATTTCCGAGGTTGAATGGCCTATATAGCAGTTCAAAGATGGTACAATCTAAGTATTCAGTTTTCATTCCACATTTTTCTAAAAGCATAGAATCTAAGAGAAATTATCTAGAACTCATCCCAAATTCTCTGAACAACCACATTGATACATCAATGTATCTTTAACGTATCTGCAACATAGCTTAGAATAATCCTCATAGGAGCTCAACAAACATTCTCAAGCACCTCAAGTAACAACACTCATGGAAAAGAAATAGATCTCCACGTTTGTATGGATCATTTAACGCTGGGGTCCGGTCCGCCAGAAGCAGTCTGTGGTTCTCAAGAGGGATTCATCATGAATGAGAAATATTAGCGGGAGATAAGCTCCTCTGTTACTGGGGTACTATCCTTCTGCCCCCACAATCAACCTGAATCATCACTATAAAACCGGCACCTAGTAGAGGGGTTTAAGGGTTCCAGGGGGAACCCAAGGGTTTTCGGGGGTCTAAGGGATGCAGAAGGTGATCCTGTGGTACATGGGTGGGGGGGGAATTCTGGTGTGGTTTTGGAAACGAGGGCATTTCCTTCGCGAAGGATGCGCTACGGTGTGACCAAGTTACAATCGGCTGTTAAACGGAATTTACGGCCTTAATAAAAGAACATTACACTTCGACTCGGGCAAATTCCATTAATTAACGAGTGGGATGGTAACCCCTAGTTGGCGTGGGGGGGGGGTGCAGTGACGCAAATTGCATTCTCGAAATGGTGTGTGGGAGGGAGTGAGAGAGGGTGGAATCAGAGATTTCGGGAGCAGGTCATAGGATGATGTTGATGATGACATTGGGTGCTCAGGGACCACCCTTGTGGTATCACAATATTATTATCACTGTAAGACTAACATCTTGATCTTAGAGCAAGAGAAGATATGACCTCAGTAATTGAATTTGAAATGGTGAATTGTAAGCTGGTCTCCATACTTTGTATGCACAATGGATTTTGTTGGTTTGAAATTCTGTCTTTTCTAATATTTTTATCACAGTTGAATCACACTATAATCTTGAAAACGTTTCAGTAAATGACCTAAATATCGGGGACCGAGCTTTGCTCTGGAGTACATTGCACAAAAGCCGGTTAAATTTTAATCCTGATTAATTTCACGTGAGCCATATCAGAGAAGACCATTCAAAAAAGATGGATTTACTGGAATTAATCAGGATTGAAAATAACCCAGCTTTTTTACAACCGGCACTAAGAACCTGATTGAATGATTACAAAAGTTCAACAGCTGAGTCATAATTTTTACACAGTCTCAAACACATGAACTCGCTCACTCACTTCCATCATCAACAGACGACAAAATAATTATTGAGGTGCGTACAGATTTACGCGCCGCGAACATGAGCAATTCACTTCTAATCAGCTGATGCCAAGCTTTTTATATCTGTATCTTACCGTTTCTGTAAAAATACAGATATAATCAGCTGATTAAAAGTGAATTGCTCATGTTCGCGGCGCGTAAATCTGTACGCACCTATATAAGCTGTTCTTCCAAGGATGAATATTAATTATCCTTTTAATGTACCTTAGCGAATTTTCCCAGGGATGATACCTAGTGCAATCGAGTTTTATATTATAAACCTACTATGTTCTGAACATCTGAAGATATAAACAGTAATTGCTCGTTCAATAGTATCGGATAATAAGCAATTATAGTTAACCTAATTATTGTAGTTCTAAGCCAGTGAGTATAGAATGTACATTCTATATCGAATCTGTGCAAAAAATATCAAATAATCTCCATATAATATGAATATGATAAAATGATGAACAGAGAGTATAGAATGTAAATCTATTCAGAACACAAAGTATAGAATGTAAATTCTATACCCTCTCCAGAAAAATCGTCATTCTATCCTTATTGTTTGAAGATGATTTGATATTTTATGTGAAAGTCTGAGAATAGACATAACCCCACACAATAGACAATGATATATCAAATTTTTACATCATCAACGAAATGATGAGGATTCACCTTCAACATCATTGCAAAGATGATTAATCTTTCACTGAAAGAATACTGCACAAATTACATTAAACATACTTGATTGATTTCACTTTTGTTATGCTGATTCTTTTGAGAAATTTCAATTACCTCTACTCATTCAACATATTCACATACGCAGATGCATACATAACAAATTTATAGAACTCATTATCATCAATCCTACTGTTGCTTATGAATCACTCATTACATGCTCCAAATTATAAATACTGAGCCTCCTATTTTATACATAGAACCATAATTTATGCATCCGTAAATCGAACTCTCGTATCCTGTCAGTAGGTGTCCCGCGTTGGATGTTATAGACCAGTCATTGTTCTTATATTTTCACTCTTGATACATAATTCAATTCAATTACAGATCAATCTAAAATGTATCTATTATCCCACTCTCTCATACATTCATATCCAATGTTGATCACCGAACAATAGTGTTTTGAATGGTTTTTAAGTAGTGTAGCACTGATAGAAGGAGATGATGATGAGTTAAATAGCTCCCATTATCGTTTAGACGAGTTTATTTGTGAGATCGTTTTGTAGCTGATACACTTGTTATGCCGTCTTCCAGAGAGATGCGGGACTATATGGATAATTTATGTGTGATGTATTATATCGATAGAATTCATTAGCGGTGGGTGAAGGAAGTATGGGCTGAACAAAACGCCATAAATCTTACTAATTGGGTATTCAATTTTGTTCGGTTCATGGCCTGCTATCAATCGTGAACGAGGGAAGTGCAACGTCATCCATTCTGCGCTGTGGAAGTAAATCACGGTGTCGTGTCAAAGTCTGAGACATTGCTTGCAGACATCAGGTGGGGGTTAGGAAGAGTGCACGATCAGGTGAAAATAGAGGTGATGCTGATTCACTGAAAACTGACAGCATCCCTTCAATGAGAAGCTATGATGTTATATTTATTAATAATGCTGACAGTTGAGTGACAGGTGAAACGCTTATAGACTAACGACAATCTGTCAGCATTGATTTAATGGGGAAGCAATGATGTCATTAATGGCGAATGCTGACAGTTGAAATCAAGATAAAGGGATACTGACTCATTATATACTGTCAGCATTGATTGAATGGGGATGCAATGATGTGATAATGGCGAATGCTGACAGTAGAGATCATGAAGAAGGAATACTGACTCAATTTAATCTGTCTGCATTGATTGGATGGGAAAGCAATGATCTATCTAATTGATGAGAAATTCTGGCAGTATAACTTGTAACTGAGGAATTCTGACAGTATCACTTGTATCTCACTATTAAGTGGTAAGAATGCTGAAGCATGGATGGACTCTCCAATTTGATGTGTAGCCCACAAGTACACAATTCTACACAAATATATACATACAATTTAAGAAACGCCAAGTTTCAAAATGACAGCATATGCTTGCTTACATTGCTAGAATTTTTCAATTTTTACTGGCTGAAGTTTTAAATTTTCTTTTATTGTCACTGCCGCCTGCCTCAACGATAAAAATGTATTATTTACTAGTGTGAAACAATTTTACCCTTTTCCTTTTTTTTCTTTCCTCTCCAATAAATTTTCGTCATTTTCCTTTTTTTTCTACTAATTCTCTAGCAAAATCTGATGTAATTTTATTCTCTTTTTGCACTTTTTCTTATACTTGAAATGTCACATTTAATTAGGCACCCGCCGAAAAACCTTTGGGTTTGGCAGGACCCTCAATTGTTTTGAATTATGAATAAACATTTTGATTTGATTTGATATTTGTTATTCAACTGTGAATGCTCACGATTTTCAAGTGTGTTTTGTTCTGATATGCTGTGTTGAATATATGGGTATGGGTCGCCGCCAACTTATCTCCCCACCAACTAGTCTCCTCCTATGACCAGATATATCTTGCATATTTATGGTTTTGTTCATAGTAAATTTAAAGTTTTATACATCATGCTTCAGGCCAACAACACGAACTTCAACAAATTAAGGGTTCATCGTATAAATGATCAGAATGAAGGTTCCAGATAGTTTGGAATGTTAATCAAAGCACAGTGTTCTATGTACTTTTCCTTATAGGGCTACTACGATTGATAGAAAGTATTGGAATACATCTCAAAAGTGTACTTGAGATTTTATTCCATTCTGCCATATTCTACTGTTCAAATATTCAATGCTAGGAACTTTCGGACCAGTACTTTTTGGGACCAATATATTTTGGGACTAGAGGGTTCCGAAATAAGAGAGGATGGGTCTTCGCAGGTATAAAAAGAAATATTTAATTAACTTCGACGATAAAATAATATTACAATAACTTCAACTTAAATCATTTCTTTACAATACGTTTAAGAAGGGGAACCGCCTTCTTGATCACAGTAACCCCCACGCCAGGTAAGTAGAATAAGGTGTCCAGCATTTGGTTGGACATTGTTCTTCAACATAGAGGCGTTGAACTCATAGAATTAGCAAGACAGTTACAGGCCTATTCGATATAATATGAATTCAATATACTCACTAAATATTCTCAAAATTTACTCACTAAATTCACTTAATTAACATGTTCGGAAATAGGTCTTCTGAAGAGGTCTGTAATAAAAATAGATTCATTACTTTTGAACAACTAATTAAGACATAGCAGTCAGGTATACCTTAGGTATATCTCAGGTATATACCAAGGTACCTAATATACATTAGGTATACCACAGGTATATCTAAGTTTGAACAAATAATCAAGACATAGCAGTCAGGTATACCTGACTGCTATGCTCTAATTAGTTGTTTAAAAGTGGTTATTTAACAAGCAGTTCGTAACGGAATCAAACATTGAAGAAAAATAGATTGTTCATCTACTAAGTACACAGAACTATTCCTGAAAATGAATCTATGAAAGGCTTTCATTCAGTGACAGAAGCGTGTAAACCTTTCGAAAGGGTTGACTATTGTTTGCTAATCACCCCGCAGGTAGAGATCCCAGACTTGGTCCCAAAACTCCTCTTTTCTCTAGTCTCAAAATTCCTGGTCCCGAACGGTCACCAAATGTTGAGTTTAAAAGTTCCATTTACTATGAAACGTTAATCAAATTACTGAATTTTATGCACTATTCCTTGAAGAGCTGCTACAATCGATAAAGAACATTGAAAAACATCATAAAAGGGTACTTCAAATTTCACTGCATTCTACCGTATTCTATTGAAGAATAGCATGGGTACTCACAGGAGATAGAATTGGATAGTTAAAGGAGGTTTTAATAGTAACGTTATAATTCAGGAGCTCCGCATCATCTATGCAAAGTGAAATATTAGATTCAGGTTTCAGATACAATTTGAACAAAAAATTTCAAGTGGAAAAGATTGAGCATGAGAATCTCTACACATGATGAACAGTAACATTCTCAGCTAAAATTGAAAATAAGCTCGAAATTCGAGAAAATGTAATTATCCAATTGCAAACTGATGGCAATTGTTGATTCTGTTAAATCATTCATTGGCTGCTACAATCGATAAAGAACATTGAAAAACATCATAAAAGGGTACTTCAAATTTCACTTCATTCTACCGTATTCTATTGAAGAATAGCATGGGTACTCACAGGTGATAGAATTGGATAGTTTAATGAGGTTTTATAGTAACAATATACCTTTTATGCATTATAATACACTGGTGAAGCTATTGTTGAATCATATTATATTGGATTACTACAGTTACTCTAAAGTCTAGATTGAAAAGGAAGATATATTCATTGTACTGAAGTGAGAGTAGAAATTGCCTTATACGTTTCCAAACGAGCCATAGATCCATAGATTTGAAGGGTAGGGCATTTTATTTACTGCATTAAATACTAACGAGAGTATTCATTCAGGGATACAGGTTTAGAGAGGAACGGTTTATCTACTGCATTAAATACGCGAATACATTCACTACAAAGCACATTACAGTCCGTGCCATTCTCTTCTCGGTATCGCATCCAATACTTTTCGATTAAAACCAATCTATTTTTTTTTAGCAAGATAATCTGAAGACCTCTTTTCTCAACGATAATTGCCGAGCTTAGCCATTAGCAGGCTTTCAATAGTACTTATTTTTATTATTTTTGCCATTACGAGTTATAGCTTTTGAATGTGTTGGTGGAAGGAGTAATGGTGGGGGGGGGAAGGTATGAACAGGCCTTTAAGTGGCCCGACTACTCTGTTAACAGATAAAAACACTTAAACCAGTTTCCACCTGAAAGGAAAAGAACGAAATTTAATTAAGCTTGTGAATCTTTAAAGAGCTGAGGCATCTCCAGTGTCTATGGTAAGAGATTGGCGGACCGCCGTAGTTCGAATCATTCAGTGCTTCACTTTATCAGCTTTCAAGCCAGATGTTGGTCTTCTATCGGAACCCTTAACCTCCCCCCCCAAATAGTACCCTTTTTATCCCCCATTCAATGCCCCCTTTGAGTGGTGAATGCTTCAATTCCCACAGAGTCACTCCTTCAATCGTCAGCTCTTTCAATATCTTTCAAAAAACACAGAGGAAGCTCCCTCAGACATCCAGTTTTGCTGCTTCTTCAAGATCTTCCCTTTTTTCTCCTGAATTTTCTTATAAGGTCTCTTTTTCTTGAACACCGTAATTCTATAGTCCATCTATGTAAGCGTTTTTTTTTTACCTTGCCGCCTTGTTCTATTCGAAATTCTAACCTCGAAATCTAGGAATGGAAAACTGCATAAAGAATTTTACTCACAATTTTTAACCGCCGGTTACATTTGTAACAAGCCCTTATCCTAAGATAAATTAAAAATTTTCTCTTCTTTCATCTGAATTTTTTCAATGCCTCTTATTCTTGAACACCTTTATTTTTTAGTCCGTCTATGTCAGGGATTTTTTTCCCTTGCCGCCTTGTTTTGGATAAAATTTATCACGGAAATCTAGAACTGAAAAATATATAGAGGATTTTACTATTAAGTCCGGTTTCCGAGCTCGGGATGTAGCTAAGTTCTAGACTTTAATAAGCTGGAATCAGAGAGTTGGCTTGTCAGAACGGGGGGCATAGCCTAGTCGCAGTTTTTATGATAACCTTCATTTTCTCATTTCTATATTTGGAAACGTTTTTCCTTGACGAAATGAAATATTTACACTGTTTTATCTTGATTATATTTTGTGTTCAAGTTTCTAGTTTCTCGAAATTCAATTTGAACGTAGACTACGACGACTATGCCTCATTTCGGAAAGCCAATTTTCTGACTCCAGCTGTTTAAAGTCTAGAACTAAGCTGAATCCCGATCTCGGAAACCGGCCCTTACAGCTGCATTTACACCAAAGTTAATAACTTAATCCTTATAGATCATATTTGATTAAACGGAACTTGACAAACACATATATGTTCATCATGTGTATGATAAGTAAGTATGTTTAATCTTAACATTCTGTTAATAACTTTGGTGTAAACGCAGCTTAATGGACTTTTGTACTTTTTGGAAATAAATTTGAATTTGCAACTGCCGGTTACATGTGTAACAAGCCCTTATCCTTACATGTGTAACAAGCCCTTATCCTTACATACATTGAAAATATTATTCCATTCTCGAATTTCTCAATTAAAATTGAAATGAGATAAATAGAAATCACCCAAAAAATTATATAACTTCCATCTCATTATTTACATAGATTTGATGTTATAGGTTGACAACCGAAGGTGTGTTATTTGATTATAGGAGATAATACTAATATCCAGTAGCTTCAATTCATCGTAGCCTCGTAAATAGGTTTATTACCATGATTATACAGCCCTAATGAATCATTTCATCTTTGTGAAATGTTTTTGTAAAAGTGTTATCCCATCAGAAGCAGATACATCAATTTGGAAACTGCTAACTGTTTAGGGAAATGGAAAATATAGAGGTGAACATTCTACAATCCTGGGATGTACTACAAAAACTGTTTCTCGAAGCAATAAATATCTTCAATAATCTCTGTAAGGTGTTCTACGTTTTCCTTATAAAACCGATATCGGAGGAGAAATACTGGAACGAAAATCTATATCAGGCGAACCTGAACAAAAGATCAAGCACAGTTGAAGATAAAGAGTTGGAAAGTGCCATTTTTGTCAACCTCCTTCCCAATTTCCTCTGCCAGTCCATTATTTCCACAGTGGAGATGAAATTATCCCCCGGGACCCGGGTGGGAATAGACACCAGGAATGTTCGGCACGGCCATTACAAGTCGATTGTTTTCGCCCTTACTTCGAGAAGGGAGAAAAATGGAGAAGGTAGGTGGGAGAAGGAGGATGAGTGAGAGAAGTAGTGGAGAGGAGAGGAAATATGAAAAAGATAAGGTAGAAGGGAAAAGGGGGGGTGGAGCAGGGAGGTAGTGGAGAGAATGGAAAAGAACAGGAAATGGTGTGGATAAGGGAGTGAAGAAGATCAAAACATGAGTTGGTGGAGAAAGGTGGATGTAGGAGGTGGAAGATGACAGCAGGATGATAAAAAGAGAAAAACGGAGTAGGGAGGCAAATAGGTGTGATAAAGGAGAAAGAGGTGTTGTGGAGAAGACTAAAGATGGAACAAGAATAATAAAACCGAAGAGAAAGGGGGAATTTTAAGCAAGGAAATATTAGAGTAGAAGAAATAGGGAGGTGCTATGGAGATGACGGAGGAGAAGAAAAAAATAATACGAAAAGGAAAAAGGAAAGGAGGAGGAATAAGAATAAACAGAAGAATGGGATGACTGGAGTGGAAAGTAGAAAAAGTAGAGAAGAGATGAACAAGATGATAAGAGATGGGGGAACACAAATAAGAAGTATAAGGAGGGGGGGAATATATCTAATATATTAAAAAGAAAGAAAGAGGCGAGGTTGGAAAAAAAAGTAGTATTAGAGAAGTAGGAGAAGGTGCAGAAGGAGGTGAGAACTGGAGAGTACTTCTAAATTGAAAAGAAAAGAGAGAAATAGAAGAAAATGGTAAGAGCGTTAAACAGTGGAAAGCTATACAGGGAAAGAAAGTGAGGTGATATAGAGGAAGAGAGGGAAAATCAGAAGGTGGTATGACTGATGACAGAATAAAAATTATTAAATTAAAATCAAAATTAAATGCTGTAATTCACCCCGAAGACTTCTGCTACTGCGAATTGACAACAGGGTAAACAGCTAGTTGGGAATTCGATGAGCGCTACTATTCAAAATTAATTATTTGTCAGCCCGGGAAAAAAGTTGATAGACAAGAGAAAAAATGTTTTCTTTTTGGAAAGAGATGAAACCCTAAAGGAGAAGAAGAGCAAAGAGGAAGAGGTAGAACAAGAAGAAGGAAAAGGGGAGAATATGATGAAATAAAATAGAAATTTGAAGAATTGATAAGACATGGTGAATGGAGGAGGAAGTACTTACGGTGTCGAGAGAAATACCAAAAAAGTTCAAGGAGAAGGAAGAGGTGAGAAAAGAGAAGAGAAGAAGAATATTTTCTCGTCGGGAATGGGACAAAAAATGGTGGAGGAAGTGCTGAAGATGTTGAGAGAGACACAAAAAGAGCAAGATGAAGGAGAAGGAAGAGGTAGAGAAACAGAAGAGAAGAAGAATGTTTTCTCATCGGAAATTGCGCCATAAAAGTGGAAAGATGATGTGTTCATGGTGGCGCGAGAAGTGACGATATTCCCAGTTTCGTTGACAGAGCACAAAATGGGGGGAAACGTGGAAGAGGAAAGGCAGGTGAAATCGGCAATCGAATATCAGATTTTCCGGCACGCTCCAGGGGGAAAATCGTTTTTCCCGTTTTGGATTTGTCCGGCATCGTGAAAATGTCATTGCAGGGGAAAGCGGAATTTTCACCGAAATTCCATTCGCAGATGGATTGACATTCCAGGAGTCAATCCAAAGATGACATCCTGCAACCCCCCCCCCCTCATCACTCTTAACCCACACCCCCACAACAAGTAGGCATCCATCCTGTTTATTACTTCATCCAATTTTTATTTCCAATTTCAGCAGCCCAAATTGGCCAAATACCATTGGACATTTGGCAATCTCCTCCCCTCCAGTTCAGCTGACTGCCAATTGGTGGAAAGTGCAGGGGAAACTCTCCCCCCTACAAACCACCCCCCTCAAAAATCATTACAACGCCAATCATTGTTGCTACATTGCTTCCAAAAATACTCAATGCTGCAACAGTCATCAGTCATCAACATGCGAAATTGAATATTTCAGGATGACATACCAGCCTACTTCATTACCTTCCACAACACGTCCCTAAACATTACCTCCCACATGTGTAGAAATTGAATTCTCAACAACTGCCTCATACATCCATATCATATCAAGAATATGACAGGCAAATTTGGATTCATTGATTACTTCCATCTGAATGAACTTTGAACTGTGATGACAAACATGTCAAGGAACGTGAGTTTCAATAATATTACCATAGAGAAACATTAGCGTAAGTAGATATCCCATGGTATGGGGAATTTATGTCGCAACTTTTACTGTTATCTCAAGCCGATTACTGTCGATTATTGTAAATTTTTACTGTTTTGTTGGGGTGAGAGTGTATGAACGGCACAATTTGAGAGACTACCAGCGTCACACAGCTTCATGGGAAAGAACTAAGTGGACTATCGGCTTCGGATAACAGTAAAAGTTGCGACATAAACGCCCTATACCATGGGATATCTACTTATGCTATCGTTTCTCTATGATATTACATTCTATGGAAAGCATAGAACAATACATAGCTCACTTTGAGAGCTATGAGTTATAAAGAATGGAAGAGAGTAGCAATATACAGATTTGAATGGAAGGCAGCCAACCAACCAACCAATCAAAGGATTGAGCTAAAGAAGAAGATGGAAACGTGGTTTGATTGAAAAACTATTCGACTAAGTCAAGTATTGCTCACTCAGTAGTGAGTATTGTATTACATGTATTGTAGTAGGCCTACTTTCAGTAAGACCATTCATAAAATTGAACATCTTTAATGCGATATTATTAATATTCGTCTGCATGAAGGAAGTTTTCCAATTCTATCTCAAAGAACAATACGATATCACAGGAAACCTATACACTGATTGCCTCATCTATGATGATATGTTCTATCAATAACAATATTGTCAACCGATAATAATTGGATAATCAATGATAATAGTAATTAGAAAAATAGTCCAATGATTGAATCTACATAATTATTATTAGTATGCTTTCAATAATAGTTGATAACATCGGGCAAAATCATTGATCGAGCGAAGTGAGGTCCAAGATTCAAGTCGACGGTTTGGCATTTCTCTTAATGTTTAAATGTTTATATGTTGTGCATTTACGGTGAAGCGCGGTAATAGATTTTCATGAAATTTGACAGGTATGTTCCTTTTTTAATTGCGCGTCGACGTATATACAAGGATTTTGGAAATTTTGCATTTCAAGGATAATATAAAAGGAAAAACGAGCCTCCTTCATACGCCAATATTAGAGTAAAAGTCAGACTATAGAATTATTCATCATAAATCAGCTGACAAGTGTTTACACAGATGTGTGGAGAAGCCAGTCTATTGCTGTATTTCCATAAGGTCTATAGTTTCAATCAGGTACTTGTGGATGAGAATACTGCGTGAGGTTTACTGTTCACAGCACTACTAGTATTTTTGATGCAATGGCTTATGTATATTTGGAGCATGAGTGGATTTGCTTTACCAGGAAAATCAAATCCCAATTAGGATGATGATAAGCTTGGAATAGATAGCAGCCAATCAATGCTACGTCTGGATGTGTTAGCCCTACTGACTAAAGTCATATCCCCCAAATCAATCTAGTTACATACACTACTCTAAGTAGTCATTTTGGTGATTGAAGAGCCCTGAGACCAACTGACTTGCAGTTCTAGTACCAGGGAAGGTATAATCAAAGAGTGGAGATATCGTTTAATTTAGCAATCTCTCGTAGCAATCAGTTGTCTCTGAAAGAACTGGATAAATATTTACAATAAAAAAAGATAGTTGTTCAGTCAAGACTACAACCTATCATTGATTATAGTGGTTGGTTATGAAGCCTAACAAAAATTCTTCAATTCAATTTATTATTAAAACACACATAACAAAACAGAAAAAATGACAAAGAATTATAAAATAAATGGAATACAATAAAATGTTACAAATATAAAAAACCATGGGCCTTGGGGTTGAGTGTGTTGGAGAAGAGAAAAAAAAGAGAGGAAGATAACTATGGTTTTCCATGTAATAGGCAGGCAAAGGAGAGAAGTAATGAGGAGAGAAAGGAAGGGGGAAATGGGGGGAAGGAAGAAAAACAGAGGAATAGGTACGCCAAATAAAGGTAAGCGAGTCCACTGAAAATGAAAACAAAAACTAATGAAAAACCAATGCTGGAGCAGAAATCTTGAGTATAACAATGTATATCTATATATCTGAAACAAGAATTTTATACAAGAATAAAATTGTGATAGCTCAAGAGTTTTATTGTTTAGTATAGTTCTATATTTTGTTGTTTGATTTTTGTAAGTATATTATATCGTTTCTTGAATTGTATGAACTTTATTGCTCAAGATTCTATGTAACTGCTTTGAGTTGTATTCAGAAGGAAAAAATAAATTGAATTGAATTGAATTGATTATCTTGTAGAGAATCAATAGATTTACCACATAAATATCATCGATTTAGAACACTGCAGCCTTTAAGAGTATGACTTCAATATGTTGGTATTTATCCTTTATCATAACATTTTATCAGAAAGAGTCATCAAGATTGCTGTCTGGATTCATAACTACGAAACATCATAATGAAATCATAGAGAACTCATCACTTTTTGTAAACTTGTTGATGTTATAATTATCAATGTTCGATGTAAAGCAAGTTGGAAACTTCAGAAGGAAAAAATAAATTGAATTGAATTGATTATCTTGTATAGAATCAATAGATTTACCACATAAATATCATCGATTTAGAACACTGCAGCCTATAAGAGTATGGCTTCAATCTGTTGGTATTTATCCTTTATCATAACATTTAATCAGAAAGAGTCATCAAAATTGTTGTCGGTATACACAACTACGAAACATCATAATGGAATCATAGAGAACTCATCACTTTTTTGCATAATTTGTAAATTTGTTGATGTTATTAGTTATCAATTTCCGATGTAATGTATGTTGGAAACGGAAGATATGAAGATATATTTCCAAGTACACTTGTACTCGTACAAACTTTCAAGTGAATAAACTCAGCTCATTCGCTTCATATGAGAGAACTTCCAAAAGTATGATGTTTGTGCAAGTAGTGCATATAATAAAAGTACTGTAGGTTATATGAATTCAGTTCATTTTCCGCAAAATAAGAGACGCTCTCCACTCAACTTTGAGACCTGCATAAAACGAAACGAAAAGCACACTTAGTTATCTCAAGATAAGTTGAAAATAACCAGATATCAAAGCCGCGCAGAATTGAGTGGCTCACCAGGAGTCAGTGTAGTGAAAAAAAAGTAGAGAGTGTACATTTCTGCATATATTTTTCTACTTTCAGCCGAGCTCACACACAGAAAAAAAAACGCAGCAGATCGCACGGTTCACCGTATTTTTGTTTCATTACGGCGTGTCTGTTTTGCACAACGCGCGAGTTCTCTTCTCTGCCGCTTGCTATTTCAAAAACGCCGCGAGTTCGGAAATGAAAAAGATGAACGAGCGGGATAGAAGAAGAAGAGAGTGAACAAGAATGAGGAGGAGGAGGAGGTGGAATGGAAGGATGAGGAAGTGGCGGTGGTGAAGAAGAAAGAGGAAATGATGAAGAAGAGCGGAAAGGAACAACGGTGACTTCCTCTCTCGATGGACGCGGACAGAAAATGGCGCGAAAGTATTTGGCGGGAAAAGAAGCGAGACAGAAATGGCGCGAATCCGGGAAAAGTTAAAATAACGACACCACCTAACAAAACTTCGGGTTTCCTCTCCACAGCCACAACACATACGCACGCATTGTTATAAAAACTGAATTTTCCACCGATTCGCTTTTTCAAAATTCATTTCTGCTCGCTGAAGGGCAGACACGCAAATTTGGATGTTAATTAGCAAGTGCCGGGAAAAGTTTTGGCCCAATTAGGCTGGTTTTTGTGCCACTGAGGTCGAGTTTCATATCACATTCGTGGAAAATGTCTGGGAGTCTTCAATACGTGCAATGATTGGGAGAAGAATGATCATTTATCATTCCTCAAATTTCCTTCTGCTATTTAGCTCGTCAGTCAATATTTGCTGTAGGAGTCGTTAGTTCTATCGATACAGCTTCCATTCGACATTTAAAATAATACAGTAAGAATATCAGGTGATGGTTGTAACATTATTTGTCAACCTTGACCTATCATCAGCTCCCCAGGTAAACTGTCAAACATCAATCTACCTTCAAGAATAAGACAGTTTCCACTTTTTCCTTCTTCTTCTTTCTTGTCAAACTCCAAAGTACAGTAGATAGATAATTTATTTATTTATGAAAAACATGGAAGCATACAGGATTTCTCTCAAAAATTGCTTCCATAACAACACAATTACAATAGTTAATTATACATAGAAAGAGTACAGAAAAGAAGAATATTGAAAAATTACAATGAAAGAAGAGGAAAAATAATAGAAAAAAAATAAATGAACAAAAAAAACAGAATCAGTAATAATCATACCCTTGAGGACTAGTACAAAAGTGGATTAGAAAAGGAAACATACAACATCAACTCAACAGACAAGAGACACATTAAAACACTCGACAGTCACACTCCCAGAAGTCGCCTACAATCCCTACGGAAGCGACTGTAACCGAATGACAGGTCAGGATGATCCGAGAAGCAATTGAAAATGAATGATGATCTATATATGGGAGAGTTCTGATGATTTAAAGTGTTGCAATAAGGTATAAATAATCTAAAACTTGAACGGCGAGGCACTGCAGAAATGTACACATTTAACTGGGAAAGCAGGATAAATAAGCAGGAATAATACTTAACATTTTTGGAGTGGATTAGTTATGGAAGAGTAATATATGTATGGATTATTCCTGAGGCCACTTCGGACTACAAGTGTTGGTAAGTGTTCATTTGATGAAATCATTTAAAAATATCATTACTTAAGATTAGAGATATTTTTATCAAATTGAAAAAGTAGAAGTAATCGTTTATGCTAGAAGAATAAAACATGAGTGAACTCACCAGCTAGGAGCCAACGATGAGACGCGATTTCCTCAGACAATGACCTGAAAAAAGCAAAAAAAAATTCATGAATTATTTGAAAATTAATAGCACCTACAAGTATACAAGTATTAAGTACTAAAAACATGCCCAAAATGTAATCTATGAAAATACAATCATATTACCAACCAATATATTTGGTCCTGTTGTTTTCTTCCTACTCCTTATCTCTTTTCCTTATTTCTCCTGTACCTTTTTCACCTTCTCAAGAATTGAAGGTTTTCCTAGTACATGGGTAGCCTCAGTTGGAAAACCCTTCAATCCATCACGTTTTTTTTGTACCACTTTCTCTTTATTATGTTTTATTATGTACTGTTGATGTTTCCATGTATCCTTTTTGTTAATATGCATCAATCTTGTATGTCTGTGTGTGTGTGTGTGTGTGTGTGTGTGTGTGTGTGTGTGTGTGGTGTGTGTGTGTGAAATAAATAAATAAATTAAATTGAAATAATGTAAGTTTCTCTGAAAAAGTGCTGGAGAATAATCTCCCAACAGAATGTCTTGACTATGCGTTGCTATATTGTAATTTATCAGAATATATTATGAGATAAAAGGGGGAAAATAGGAGCTGGGACATGATGATTGATACCGGCATAATAACATCGAAGATTGATTTCTCTGGAACTTTCATGAATTTCACAAATATTGATCGTACAAATGAGATTACGATCGTAGGACACTCATTGCATTTCAATGGGAGAGTATATAATTAAAATTTTCTTGATGACAATTGACAAATAACAAATACTATTATGCAGTGGAATCTCAGTATGGAGACTGCAACCGAATTCGGATACTACAAGAATTCTGCACCAGGGAAAGGTGATGTCCAATATGAAGAAATTCTACTCCCCAGGAATCTCAAGCCCAATACAAAAATTCGAAGCTGAGTTACATATAAATCGGAGTTATAAGAAATTCATAGGACTGGAGTATTGGGAGAATTATCACAGGGGAAAAATGGGCTCGATATGAAATTTTATTCTGGGAGAAATCCATTGAGAGAGATTGATAAGGGATTATTCAGAGAGAATCTCCAGAATAGCCTGGACAGTTTCAGAAGAGTCCAGTTCTGCGATACAACCCCTCACCAATTACAATTACAACTACCAACTACTGACGAATTAAAAATGAATAAATATAATTTCATTATCATAAAATAGAGAATCACATCGAAAATTATAAAGAGAAATCATCATGGGAGAGGAGATGCAGGGAGGTTACTCCCATACTCAAATATGCGGTCATCCTCTAAAGAGCTTGCATTTATGTGTGATGTTACTTTATGTAATATTATAATAAATGGATAAATATATATATATATATAAAGTTGAAGATCAAATGTGAGTAGATGTAATTATAGTAAAGAAAAAAGAGGAATGTAATAGTATGAAGAAGATAATTGAATGATATCAGCATGATCAAAAAATGAATGATAGGAGAATAATGAGGAGGTATACCTTATATAGGGACAACGCATCATGAAAAAAGCAGTTAGGCTAGCTATACACACATCGATTTTTGGTCGAATGAGTTTTTGCCGTCCTTATAAATTCGAGTAGATTGGACGGAACTTGACAAACATCATCTGTTCAAACCAATAGAATTTTACAAGGAAGGCAAAAAATCGTAAGAACACAAAATCGATGTGTGTGTAGCTAGCCTTAAGCCCTGCACACACACATCGGTTTTTGTTCGTACGATATTTTGTCGTCTTTATGAATTCTATCAGATTCAACTGAACTTAAATCATCTGTTTAATCTAATAGAATTCATAGGGACAGCAAAATATCGTACGAACAAATGATATGTTTGTGCGGGGCTTTAGAGTGAACAAGGGATGTGAAAGTGGAAAAAGTAAAAATGACAAGAGAAATTTCAATAGGGATTGGTATGACCATAACAATCGACAAGAGATAGCAATCATAACGGGCGTTTGATGGATGAAAGAGTCTTCTCTGTTCACGACCATCTGGGAAAGTCCTCAAAAAACTTTCTTGTCAGCTGCTGACAAGAGAGGATAACTTTCTAAGCTCTGAGGAAAACAATTTTCCAGACGCAAAGAAGTGTTCCTAGTGCACTAAATAATAGAGAGCTTTCCAGTCCTCACTCTCAGTATACAAAACTAGACACCGTACTTCTTGTGAAAAGAGAAGCTACTACATTGTTAGGAGAATTCTGCAAAGGCGTTTCAATGTTAACGTGAATGATGATTTGAGTAGTTCTACAAAATTTATTTGTAATGAATACTATTATCACCATTTATTTATTTATCTATTCAGAATAATTACACAACTTACAGAAAAGTACGACAGGCTTATAAGCCCAAAACGGTTCCAATTCTAATTTATACAACAGTCTAAATGTAGCTAGGTTATGTGTCACTTAACATTCTTCAATTACACATTCAATTTACAATTAAAAACACAAAGAAAATACCATTGAATGTATTAGAAGCCTGTGAAGCCTCGATTAAAACTTCTATTTTCTTGGATCATTGAACAATATACATCATCACTTTTAGGAATTCGAATACTTGTGCTAAATATAACATTGTTGTAAGACACAAATATTTAAAATGACTAAATTTAACATGGCTGTGAGACTTTTGTCTCGAGTGTAAATATAGGGGAAGTACAAGAAAGGTGCGAGGTATTTTTCAGGAAGAATATTCCTTTTTGTGTTATTGGAAAGTGGATATTGTGGTAATTACTCGTATTAAATGAAAATACTAAGAAATTGTCGAAACCCACAGATTTTATTGAAAGTAGACAACAGACCGGTTTCGGTTGTTACAACATTGTCGATCTCTAATAAGCTCATTAATCCACTTATTCAGGGGAATTGACCACCTTCATAAATATAGCAACATTCCAGGAGTTCTACATTTGTAAATATATAAAATTCTTCATCTGAAAATACATAAATTTATGAATTGATGGATCTTAAGATGCTTACAGGGTACAGATTTACGCGCCGCGAACATGAGCAATTCACTTTTAATCAATCAGCTGATGTCAAGCTTTTTATAATAATCTATATCTTATACCGTTTCTGTGAAAATACAGATATAGTCTGTACGCACCTTAACATATATCACTTTTTGTGTAGTTGAGGAGTTGATATTGTGGCATTTATTCATATTGAATAAAAAGACTAAGAAATTGTCAAAAACCTCAGATTTTATTAGAGGTAAAAAGAACGGTTTCGGTTGTTACACCATTGTCAATCTCTGATAAACTGAGTTTATTGTGTGAGCGTATCGATTGTCTTTCTATTTTCAATAAATTCTGTGGTTTTTTCACATTTTCTTAGACTTTTCATCTAATTTAAAATTAGGAAATTCCTCTTCTAGAAAAATAATGAAGCTTCCGAGAAACTTAATATTCATCAGCCTGTTATCTTTGACAGTCATTTAGTCCAAATTGCAATGATAACACTCAAATCAAGCAATTCGAGGAAATACCGGGAGACAATACTCATTAACCTCTTCTCAGATCCTCTCTTCTACACTCTCTCTGTCCAATTCCATCTATTCGAAGATCACCCTTCAGAATTGGCTCAATCACGTTTCTCTATTTCAAAATTCAAATCATGTACGGACTACCATGTTACGTATTATTTTATCGCCTTTCATTTCGATACTGATATTGGAGTGCTATAGGGAGAACAATTACTTTCAACTGTCAGTATTGGTTAACTGGGAACCATTGATACAATATATTAGGAATGGATGACAGTAAGAAATGAATCTTAATGAGGAAATCTAGAGAAATGAGGACCTGCTCAATGAATTCGTATTCACAAGTCTGGAAATGCTTTTGAAGTTATTACTTTTGATTTTAAATGCGAAATTTTCGCGGAAGGAAGGTATTGTACGGTGATGATTGAGGACTAATGGAAGTGTTTATGACATGAATGGCAATTGGGAACTGTTTTTCTTGACTGTAAAGAAGCTTTTTCTGTGGAAGAGGTTTAAAACAACAGGACAAGTTCTCTGGAATCCGAGTGCCCCGGCAAAGTCTCCGTGTAATCCCAGCTTCATCCTACAAGCAATTAAAGAATGCCCCCGAGATTCACAGAGCTCAAACTCTGAAACAGGGAACTGTAGGGATTAAAACTGCCAAAGAGTTCTTTTGATATTTCAATCTTACAGCATCTTTTCTCCTCTTTTTTGCGCTATCTTCTAATTGAAATTTCGAAATATTACGCCGCGTTCTCCTTTGTTGTAGTCTACTGATAATGACAATGGGTCTGAGTGAAATTCTAATAAATATAAAAACGAATATAATCGAGAAGCAGCATTTTGTCGAAATGTAGACAATGCGAGAGATTCGAGAGATAGCCTGCCATTTCATCATTAAAAACATGGACATTACAAATGATAACTCTGCTCAAACAACATTTGTAGCCCTTTGTAACAAAGGACAAATCCAATCCAATAATACTTTCTCTGGAAAACTGTTGCATGAGATTTATTACAAGAAACAAACAGTTATATGTATCGACAGTAAAAATCAAACAGTTTTTGTCAACAATTCAAATACTAATTTAATCCATTCCAGGAAGCAGAGACTGACTGAATATGGAGTTATTTGCACATATACAATCTCTTCTTTCATAACCTCACATATTATTTCAAAATACATGCATTGTGATTGAATTTGATGATGGATCAGGTACATAAGAACTAGATCAGTAATATTGAAGGAACATGAGGTTGATAAAGTTATGGATTCAGCATTCAATTTTTGTTCTAAGTAATTTTTCATGATTCCGAACTCATAACAATAATTTCGCCCCATCAAGATAAATTTCAATATGATAGAGGATGAGTAATAAGGTATTCCATTCGCTCGAAGTTGTCATGAACATTGAAACATGTACATCTTATGAACTTAAGTATTCTTGATAGAAGATGCAGAACCTTTGAAAATCAATTTTGATATACAAACCGTAGTTTTAAATAGAATACGAAGAAAGGATAAATATCACGACATAGTGCAACTATGGTTTAGTGGCTACCAAATTGTACTAACTTGAATCGTCCTGTCAAACATCTTCTCTTCAATATTCAGGTATTTTAATCAATCATTGAGAGTATAATACCTGGTAGAATTATTTTTATCATTTTTTTTATACTTTGTGGAGTAGGCTCTATATTTTTTGTGATTTCTTGAAAGTTCATCTCCAAACAAAGAGCATTTTTTCTGAGTATTAAAAATTTGGAAGTGATAATCTTAGAAAAAGGGATACGCTAGTCCAAACCTGTTCAATGTTGAATAGGTTATATCGGGAGTCGAAGTTATTAATTAAAAGGGTTTCCCATTTCTGATTTATGAAATCTAATCTGAGGTCCTCCCGTTATTTGCATAATTCGTACCACCACTTCCACAAATAACGTTTTTCTGGCAATCGGAATATAGTTGCGTGACATTCTCCCCATTTAATATCCATACCTAGAGATACGCAGCACGTAATAGACTTGTACTCTAAAATTCTTCCGTTCCTTTACTATGCAAATGTGACTGCCTCTAGTAATTAATGCCCTTGTCTTTCCAAAATGTCAAACTTTCAAGATTTATCACCTGGTAATGGAAAATAATCACGATTATCTAATTCATCAAGAGGGTTCCCACTTTCCCCCCAAAACCGGATGTTGTTCACCTGTAGGATAAATTCTACTAATTACAAGGCAGCAAAGGAGATTATCAGTAAGGGGGTAACAGGTGCCAGAAATCATCAAATGTGCTCGGAGAACTTCTCGCATGTTGCGTCTTTATCTTGCACTGATTGTCAGCTTCTATTTCCATCCCTTTCTAGCAGTGATAATTATGACGTCACAAGTTTTGTTGAAGATTTATGACGTATGTGACTGAGATTGGTTGGCAGATGAGATTGTGACTGATAAGTCAACGTTTTCAAATGTGAATTTGATTGTAATTGATGAGGGAGGGGCTAATAAATTCGATGGTTCTAAATTATTGCATGTCGTGAATTATTATCAAGTAATGAATTCTCCTTATGTATTGAAGTAATGAATAAATTCAAGTATTCAATTCTTACGATACAAGTAATCAATTCTCCATGTCTTATCATGTCTAATACAAGTAATCAATTCTCATGATACAAGTAATCAATTCTCCATGTCTTACAATTTCTAATGTATCATTCTCCATGTCTAAAATGTATTGAAGAGATGAATAGATACAAGTAATCAATTCTCATGATACAATTCTCCATGACTTACCCATTCAAGAAACTTTGCATGTAACTCAGTTTTCCACTGTTTTCACAAGAAACTATCAATATTCCCTGATAATTTCAAGACCAAACAAGTTTCAACCTTTGTTATTGTTACAAGAAAGTTGGAAAAAGCAATGAATGTTGATCAGAAAAACTTTTCTTGTATTCTTCTGAGTTCGAAAGTTTGTTTTACTGATTGCTCTTTGGAAATTTGATCATAGTTCAGTTTCCTTCCGCATGTTATTCATTCTAGCAAACTTGGAGTAAACAACTTCTACCTGCATATTGAGTTCTGGAAATTATTATTGGGGATATTTCATTCCTACAAAAGCTTCGTAGTGGATAGATATGATAAAACAGTATCTAGAATAGTTATTTGTGCAACTAGTGCGCAAAGTGACAGTTTGCTGCACCGAAAGGCGAGGGCGGAATGGTTTCTTGAGTGCAGCAGAGGAACTTTGCGCACATATTTCACATTAAGTTTTTCCTACAGTTACCATTGAATATGAAAAGTGGGTAATTATGGGTAAAATTGCCTGAAATCCATCAAATAACTTAGTAGTGTTTGAATGGCGAGGCGGCTGTGTGGTGTGTGCTGTGGTGGCACTGTGCTGTTGCTGTCCTCGTTATAATATATAATAGTAATAATTAGCGCGTTGTGCTTGGTTGCACCTCTGCTCACTATAGCAGCCACAGCAGTCACTGTTACCAACTTCATTTTGATTTTGCTGCACTGTTGCTCCATATAACCTACTAAGTATTTTGCGTTGCCATGTTGCAAATCTGGAGTGCAGAAAATTTTTCCCGCACTAGAGCGGAAAAGTGATTCTTTGCGTTCTGTAATCAGTGCAGCAATGGCCACTTTTCAACGTAACTGTAGGAAATAGTTATTTGTGCAACTAGTGCGCAAAGAGACAGTTTGCTGCACCGAAAGAAACGTTTACGCCCGAGCAGTAGGCGAGGGCGGAATGGTTTCTTGAGTGCAGCAGAGGAACTTTGCGCACGTATTTCACATTAAGTTTTTCCTACAGTTACCATTGAATATGAAAAGTGGGTAATTATGGGTAAAATTGCCTGAAATCCATCAAATGTTTTTCTGTGTAATTTCATTATTGATAAAAACCTTAATCCTAAAATCCTAAAGTCCTCGTTGTCCTTGGTTATAATATATAATGTAATAATTAGCGCGTTGTGCTTGGTTGCACGTCTGCTCACTATAGCAGCCACAGCAGTCACTGTTACCAACTTCATTTTGATTTTGCTGCACTGTTGCTCCATATAACCTACTAAGTATTTTGCGTTGCCATGTTGCAAATCTGGAGTGCAGAAAAAATTTTCCCGCACTAGAGCGGAAAAGTGATTCTTTGCGTTCTGTAATCAGTACAGCAATGGCCACTTTTCAACGTAACTGTAGGAAAAGACTATTTTAATATTCGTAGAAGTGTTAAAAAAGAGACAGGAGAGAGGAATGCTAATTATACCTGCAAAAATGCAGGAAATCACAAAAAATTGGAACGTTCTCTCAACATAGCTTTTGAAATTCGACTATTTCATATCTGTAGCCGTGAATTTGAAACATACAATCCCGGAATATATTTTCAATGAATTCATTAGCCTACCAATCCCATTGAACACCAGAAAATACTAGGACAGATGAGACAAACTTGTAACGTTATGCAACCGGCCGTGATATTTACTTTGCAATGTGAGCCCTTCATTAATTAGAATTCTGTTCATTATCAACCCAGCGGCACAGACAGATGCGATAAATTCAGCAAAATTTCAATTTAGAAGTTGACATCGACTGCTGGAAAAATACACCACCCATCTCCAATAATAATTATTATTTGCCTGGCTTCCCTGCAGAATGATAGCCCGAATTAGTCGATCTCATTGCGTTCTCCCCAAGTCGAATTGAACTGTATAAATTAATTTATATGCAGAAAAACTTGAATCGACGTTAATTGAAGGGGGAGCAATTAACACAACCTCTCTATCTAATCGAGATCCAATCTGGGTGCTTGAATTTGACAGATTGGTTGAATTCCACTACGAAGTCAGTAATTTGATATCGGGCATCCAAGATTCTAATCAGAACTTTTTGCTTCTGTTGATTTTCAGGTTAGCGATGCTCTATGTGATTGGAAATTTGATTTTTCGCTATCCGCAATATACAAATAGCTGTTTAAGAATATAGTAGTTGATTGAACTACTATTTCGTGAAATTTTCCAGCCATCAGTAATGCAAAATTGAAACTGAATTTTTCCAATAACGCCATAATATTGTATTGTGTGAAGGAGGTAAAATTGGTTCCAGCCTGGTAATAAAAATAATTATTATCATTTATGGAATTGACATCTGAAATGATAATGAGACTATGTTTGTATTGAATTCGGGAGCAAGTAGAGGTGTATATTTAACATTGGAGGTATGATATTCAACATTAATAATACTTATTATTATCATCATTGATGGAATTACTACTAGACAGCACTGAACTCACAAGGAGGTTGAAGAGAACAAAGCCCTTCGAGCTAGTGAAGTGAATAAGTATAAATTAAATAAAGTAGAAGAATTATAGATTAGAACTGTAGGCTTCATTGGAAGACTTTAGCAATAAAAATTCATATTTTAGGATAAGAAATAATAGAACAAAATTAATGGTTAGTCCAAGTGACTAGTTTTAATGAAAGTAATGATAATGAAAAAAATTAATGGAATTGACATCTGAGATGATAATGAGACCATGTTTGTATTGAATTCGGAAGCAAGTAGAGATGACGTGATCAACAATTCCCCTTATTTTGGAAATGATTGGAATGACAGCTATAATAATTATAAAAAACTTATAATTATCTGATATCGGATATTATAATTGGCCGTTTCCATGGAATTCCCCAGCAATTGGAGATGATTCGAATACGAATCCATCAATTTTTAAAATATTTCAAAATTGATAAATATTGACAGCTGAATTAATTTTCTAAATATTTATCCTCCTATCATCTCTTGAATAAAATATTCGAACTCTAGGTTTAATCCACAGTAACTATAATAATCACAGTATGGTTATTGGAACTTTTTTCCCGCCGCCACCATGAAAAATCCAAATATTTGAATTATATAATGAAGCTTGTAGGGGATTGTAAGTATGGTAATATAATTACTGTAGTTCAATGTACCTCATTAGTTGATATTTTTATATATTAATATTGAACTACGTACAATATTCATCTTCAATTGAACTAGTAATATTGAGCCAAGTCCAGGGTCAGAATGTGTGACACATAGCTCCTTTACTGGGCGACACAGTATCATTTGACACTACTAGGCTGCTAGCTCCATTTATTTATGGAGACAATATGTTACCCCTTCCTGTCTATATGTCTTCCTATTTATGTGTCTCCTTCAGAAATACAAGAATACAATTCAAAGGGCAACGAAAATTGCAAATATTATTAAAAGAAACCCCTTTTCTATTTTTCTCATTATCAATCAGTGTAAGAATCAGAATTTTCAAATACAAGAAATGTTTTTACAAATAAAAAGAATCATTTGAATACAAGTTTTTTTTTGTGTGACTGGAAGAGGAAGTCTTGAGCTCCAGCCAATTAATTCCACTGTACAGATAAAAGCTATTCCACAATTCACAATCCTCTATCTACGGAATAGATAGAATCAACAGAAGAGAATAGATAGAATCAATCCTCTATCTACGGAATCAAATAAATTCAACAGCTATACAACATAAACACGTTGATATAGAAAAATCAAATTGATTTTTGAACAGCCAGCAAACAGATCAAATACATTGATATTTGATATTCCTCTCAGCTACAAGAAAGAATTTCTAATATAGAGTTCATCATACAGTTTATATCAGGCTGTGTAAGCTCAGCGAAGCTTGGAAAATTTGTGAGGAATATGGAGGCAATATTTTCGATTTCCAAATTTTTCGACAGCTATCACTCTCGCCTCTCTCTTCACACTCATTCTTCCTCTCTTATCACATACTTTCTCTATCCTTGACTATATTACTACTCACATCCTTTTCTCTCTCTCTATAGTCGCTCTTCCAATTCCCTTCCATCTCTCTCACTCACCCCTCTCTGTAGTCACTCTTCATCTCTACTGGTGAAGAAAATTCACTTTTCATCCGCTCCACGCGTCGAAATAAGCCCAGATGTTGGTGGATCAATTTCAAATATGCAAAATACTATGAGGGCAGATGGTGCCTGGGTATTAAATCATGTAGGACGCGTTCGAACATGCTATTATATCCATCAATTAGGACCGCTCTATGTTTTTGGAGAGGAGAGAGTTTGGAATCTGCGCGAGCCAGCATCCACAACATACGACAATATCAAATCATGCCGGGATACGATAGTGTGTACTGGAAAGTGACAGTTCTATTTTATGTAACAGCTGGGTGCAGGCGGAGCTGGGTACTGTTTCGAAATTTGGATGGCTGCCTGGTAAATTCACTGAACAGAGGCCAGAATGCAACTAGATATTCTTCGGATATTTATCTCTTGTTTACTATCGATCTATCATGCGGGTACCTAGGTGTTTCGAAAGCAACAAACACTGAAACCTCAGGGCAGAGTCGGTTTGATATATTTAATTCAAAATTTCGATGCAATCCAGAATTATTAAGAATATTAAGTTTGTTATTTGGTCCTGAAAAATTATTTCTTTAATATGTGAATATTTTCTGTTTTAGTGATTGATGTGAAATATTTCTTCTATGTTTGGTTTTGGAGCATGTAAATTTGTAAATCTACTTTGTGAAAATAATTTAGAACTAAACATTTTGTGAAGTGGACAACTACAAGACTTAACCTATTTCGAACTAAGTGTAACCTTATCTAAATTTGGAAGAGGAATAGCACAAGGTTATCTTATTTTTACTTTCCTTGCCTATTACCATAGGTAAGGAAAGTATTGCTTTCCGAAAAAAATTAAGGTACCCCAATTTCTAAATTTCTATACGTTTCAAGGTCCCCTGAGTCCAAAAAAGTGGTTTTTGGGTATTGGTCTGTATGTGTGTGTGTGTATGCCTGTATGTGCGTCTGTGTACACGATATCTCATCTCCCAATTAACGGAATGACTTGAAATTTGGAACTTGAGGTCCTTCCCTATAAGGAACCGACACGAACAATTTTGATCAAATGCAATTCAATATGGCGGCTAAAATGGCGAAAATGTTGTCAAAAACAGGGTTTTTCGCGATTTTCTCGAAAACGGCCTGAACGATTTTTATCAAATTCATACCTGAAATAGTCATTGATAAGCTCTATCAACTGCCACAAGTCTCATATCTGTAAAAATTTCAGGAGCTCTGCCCCATCTATGCAAAGTTTGATTTTAGATTCTCAATTATCAGGCTTCATATACAATTCAAACAAAAAATTTCGAGTGGAAAAGATTGAGCATGAGAATTTCTACAATAAATGTTCAGTAACATTTTCACCTAAAATTAAAAATAAGCTCGAAATTCGAGAAAATGTTATCATCCAATTATTGCAAACTGTTGGCAACTGTTTATTCTATTAATAAAAAAAAAATGATCCACTATGAAGAGATATCAGACCTCGTGTGTATCCAACGTTATTGCCTTGTCACCAGCTGGCTCAAATCTTTGTATAGTAGACTTGATATGCGCGGGAACACTAGCGTCAGGTGATCAATTTTCATAACGGCAAGGAAAGTAGTGTGAGTGTGCCACACCAGATTTTTCAATAACTATATCCAACTCTCTTCCCAGCAGATCTCTCCAAATATACCATGTGCAAGGTGGACTATTCGATCTTCAACATATTACTTTGAATTTGAAATCCTCACGACACAATAATTGTTATTATGACCAATTATTGGTCATCTATCTGGTGCTTGCAATTGTGTTCAGTAAACATTTATTCTCTACTCACTCTTATTTTAATGACAACTGAAACACAATAAAATATATCAAGTTCTCTCTCATTTTATAGCCACACTAGTATTTTCAACTCAATTGGTTATCTATCTGGTGCTTGCAATTGTGTTCAGTAAACATTTATTCTCTACTCACTTTTATTTCAATTACAAGTGGAACACAATAAAATATATCAAGTTATCTTTCATTTTATAGCCACACGAATAGTTTCAACTCCCCAAGATCATTTTTCAAATAAATGTCAATAAAGAAGTGTGAGAAAGTACAAGTGAATTTACACATGAAAATGGCTCTTGAAGATTCGAAGCTAGTCGTGTTGTTATAAAATGAAATGGCACTTGATATATTCCAGTGTATTTTAATTGATTATCTATTCTGATCAAGAACCGAGATCCGATTCGATGAGAACTATATCATTGATACAGCATTGGAACCGTTTTGGGCGTGAGCCTGTGGTATTTTTCTGTAAGTTGTGTAATTCTGAATGATTAAATAAATAAATGAGTTGATAAGTATTCAAGAATTCTCCATTGAAACTAACCACACATCATTCTTCTAATCTGGGACTACCATGAACCAATGGAGTCACAAATGATAATTGGAGAACACATTAGTTGAAAGATACAGAAGCCTATGGAAGCTCTTTTCTTCCCCTTAGCACCATCTTCTGTTGTTTTAATACAATAGATGAACAAAGGATGACAACCCAAGAACAAATAGGAATGGGCTATCTTAATTAATTGAATTTGTAACCTTTGACACCATACACCATCCTCTGATATATAATTGCGCATCTGTGGAAATGTAAGAGCATAGAAAGAAGTTATTGGATAAAAGAGTGGGGAAGGAGATACTGTAAGAACTGAAGATGATATTAAAAAAAGAGAAAAATCGAGTGATAGAGAGAGTGCAGAGTGATTTATTAGGAAGAAAGGATTGGGAAGATAGGGGAAGATTGGTAAGAAATAATAAGTAGATGTGTTAACGATATATTATTGATGGCTTGAAGGAGTTCAAAAAACACACTGAGGGAATTCCTTATCGTATTATGTCCGTACAGGTTAGCAGACTTCCTTGTTGAATAATACTTGATTGATGTATGTTATGTGGGATCTGTTATGTTGAAATATGAGGGATGGTAGATATTAGATTAAACTTTGACGTGTCATATACTGCGGGATCGTTGCTCGCTTAACGCAGTTTAATAATTGTGACGAACAAGAAAAGTAGAGTAAAGATATATGGTGCTATATGAGGAAGTAATAATATGGTGCTATATGAGAAGTTATAGTGGAATTTATATATGGTAAAAAATAAGTAGAAGTATTGAATTTGATAACACCATAAATTGGCTATGGAGATGGATAGTACAGTAGTGAAGGATGACATAATATTATTATTTATAAGAATGTGAATGAAGTAAGGGAAAGATAGTCGGAGGGAAGACAATGATGAAAATGAGAGTACAGAAAATAGAGAGACGATGAAGAAAATGAGGTGAAGTGAGAGAGTGCGAGAAAAATATATATAGAGAGAGAGTTATAGAGATTATTCAAGAGAGTGGGAGAGAGCGGAGTGGGGAGACTATGAGAAAATTAGGTGAAATGAAAAAGTATGGGAAATATGTTGGAGTTGAGGAGGAGGAAAAGAAACATTTAGAAAATGAGTGAAAGGGGAGATTGAAAGAATCAGATGAGATTCTGCCAGAGACGCGTTACGTTTTGCTAACGTTATTACGCGGCGCGTTTGATCTTTTGACGTTGAGAGTTATTGTGTTGTGCGGTGGAAAAGAAAAGCTTTCTACAGAATTGTGGAGAGAAAAGTATGAGCCCAGACTTTCCTTCAATAGAAAGATTCGGGAAATGGAAGGTGTGGAAGAATGCTACCAGGTTTTGAGTGGCTGGCTCTCTCCAGACGTTGGTGCGTTTCTGGATTCGACAATAGCTTATTGTTGCTCAGGTAGGAACGCAAGTTTTTATCTGACACAATTTCGATAAGTTCTGTCAAAAGGAAATAGAACGGAGTCTGCAAAATATTGGAAATATTTGAGCGTTTTTGAAATCTTGAATGATTTCTAACAGAAGGTGTGGACTATTGGAGAATACTGTAAATATTCAAGTTTTTATCAAACCTTCAATCATTGTTCTGAGAATTTAAAACTTCTTGAAATAAATTTTGCACTACGAGAGTCCATCAATGAGAAGGGAGTAGTAGGCCTATCTCTAGTAGCCCAATGTTAGTTATGGGAACGGTACACTGTATATAGTAAGCTGAAGCATTTACGGAATCCTATTATCTCATCTCCTGTTTTTGTTATCTGTCGTTCGAGTGTCAGCTGTGTTATTGACACTTGTTGATTCCACCCATTTCGTAACCATAGACTGCAAACTTTCAAATACAGATATGGATAATGAACGATTAATAAATAATATGAACTCAGAAATAAAATCATGTAAAACATCCAAGGGCAACCCAGCGATTCTGTATAAGGGATTCAAGTTCAGAAAGGCACCGTCAACTAGTAAGGGTGATGTTTGGCGATGTTTAGCAAAAGGGTGTTCTGTCTCACTCATAACAAACAACGATTTGTCTATTGTGCGGGATGTTTCGGGGTCGCACTCGCATGACTCGGTGGAGGACAACGAAGATAATGTGTTACTGACTTCAGCACCAGACACACACGATCATTCCAAGCAGGCAGATCTTGAACGGGAGAACGAGCGATTGAGAGCGCGGATGGAAGTACTTGAGGAGCAGTGGAGCGCCGCTATAAATCGTTCAATGGAGCTGGACATCCGTCTCATGGAAATGTCATCGTCCGAGTCGCAAGTGCAGAAGAACGAGGAAAATGTTTCTCCAACGTCGCATGGCAGCGCCCTCATCGACCGATTAAGCGCCTTTCTCAGATCAGAGCTCCTTGCTGATGCTGATATAGATTGTTTTTGTAATTACCTTACTGAATCTTTCCCAGGCAATTACATAGTCTTACCGGCAGTTACAACAATGATTATTAACGATGAAGGAGCGGATTTATCGTTTCTGAATAGAATAGTTGATCAGAATAATGTTATTGTTTTTATCGTAAATGATAGTCTTCAAGCAGGATCTAATAACGGATGGTCAGGCTCACATTGGAGCATATTACTATATGACAATGCCCAAAAACGTTTTTATAGTCTAGACTCAATGGGTAGTTATAATGATAGGATTTCCACAGCATTGATTGGAAAATTGAGCTCTATATTCAATACTAATGAACTGATTAAACTGCCCTGTATTCAACAAACTAACAATTTTGACTGTGGGATATTCGCTTTGTATTTCATAGAAGAGGTATTTAAATTTCGTAGAATAAATAGGACAAAATGTTTTAAGGAGAGCCTATTGGGAAATTCTCATTTTGATGCTTTTGGGTATAGATGGAGATTGCTTAGTAACGTATGTAAGTTTCTAAAACCCAAGTCAGATACTTACGTTAAGTCGCATGTATCATCACACAGATCGACGATTGATGTGGCCAATTGTTCCACTTCTGAGATTACCTCAAATCACGCAAATAATTATGAAATTGATCAGAGTAATGTGAGGGCGGATAGGAGAAAACGTACCAAGGGAGTAGTGAAAATTTTTGGGAGTAGCCATGGCCGTGACATTGTTAATTGCTTTGAATCTGATTTCAAGCATTCAGTCAGTGGATTAGTTAAACCAGGGGCGAAATTCAATTCGATTGCAACTAACATCATGAGTGATAGTAAGGATCTCTCCAAAAGCGATCATGTAATTATTATGGGAGGGGCCAATGATGTATATTGCAATCAGTCTTCAGTCTTTCTAAAAGGTTTACTGCCTCTTCTTCTTGTGATGAATTTCACAAATGTCCTTGTTACCACCATACCTATCCGATATGATCTTCCTGACTGGTCCTGTGTGAACCGCGAGATACGAAAAATCAATGGTAAAATAAAAAGATTTTGTGACAAAATTAATCATGTACGAATTATTGATATCACTGACCTTGAGAGAGACAAGTTCACAAGGCATGGGCTGCATTTAAATAGAAAAGGGAAGATTGCAGTCGCAGAAAAAATAAAAAATGTTATTAACGGAACACATGATAATGACGCAGCCATAAGTTTAGGATTTCATAGCTTTATGGGAAACTAGATTACGGTCCTGCTTGTGGAAAGCAAGAAATTAAACGATTAGTTAGGCAGGACCAAAGAGCTCAATTAATAGAGAATAATATAAATAAAACAGTTAACATGAATTATAGGGATGATTATGCCATATCTTGTCAGACTGAAAAATATAATAATTCGGTCAGCTTTACAACTAATAGGCCTACGTATAACCTCTCTGATTTTCCAATTGGTAGTACTTGCAACAATCAATTTCGGTCTAAATCAGAGTCAGCTTCTCTGATGGTCAAGGTTGTCCACCAAAACATACGTTCGTTGAGCAATAAAATAGATAGATTGGAAATATTCATTGACTTGGAAAAACCAGACTTTCTCATACTGACTGAGCATGGCCTAAAAAATAATGAACTGGGTTGTATCAATATAGAGGATATGCATCTCATTGATTGTTATTGTAGAGTTAATAAGAGCATGGGTGGTGTTGCAATTTTTCACAAAATAATCTGCAATAAACAGCTCCGAAATATTTCTGAACTAAATGTGAGTGATCTCTGTGAGGAGGGTTGCATCGAACTAGCATGTTGTAAATTCAATATAAATAAGGAATCATACGTGCTCCTAGGTGTTTATCGGCCTCCTAATGGTAACATACATTTGTTTTTTAACAATTTTATAAATGTTTTAGAATATCTGTCGATCAATATTGGAACTAAATTAATATGTGCAGGAGATTTTAATGTTGATTTTTTGGTTGACTCTTTACAACGTAGAACTTTTTTGAATATTTTGGATCAATTCAATTTGGAATATAACGTCAGAGTTCCCACTAGGATAACAGTAACCAGTAAAACGGCTATAGATAATATAATCACCAGCTCTACATTAATGCATAAGAATATTAACGTCATAGATTCTTGGCTTTCTGATCATACAGCCCAGTCCATTGAATTGCATCTAACAAAGGGTTTTCGTATGGACCAACCAAAGAATGTTACACGCACCACCTTCCGTAATTGTAGTGTTCATAATCTGGCCAATTTGAGAGCGGTTTTGTCTGGAATAAATTGGAATTTCATTACCGAGGAAAAGGACACAAACAGAAAATACGGGTTATTCCATTGCACCTTCCTCCACTACTACAATATTCATTGCCCTGTCATGACCAAAGCTCTACCCTCAGTTAGGAAGTCGCGTAGTGCTCATTGGATAACACAAGAAATTAAGCAAATTAGACTATTGCTTAAATTTGCAACGGGAAATGCGCATTCTATTCCCAATTTCAATTTATCCCTCATTAAAAACATAAAAATGTATTACGATCAGTTAGTAACTGAAGCTAAAAAACGTTACTATGGAGATATGATAAAAAATTCATCAAATAAATCTAGAACAAGTTGGAATTTAATTAATCAATTTAGAGGTAAATGTACTGGAAAGAAAATTGAATTTTTAGCGCTTGATATTGAGAACGTACTTATGACTAACCAAGAGGAAATTGCAGCTGAATTCAATAGCTTCTTTGCGACTACTGCTCAAAGAATAAATAAGAAAATGAAAAAAACACAACACTTATCTAATAGTACTCCTGATAGCGTTCCTAGCTCCCATATTTTGCCGCCTGATCACTTTATTCTAACACCTACAAATGAAGAGGAAATCTCACGCATAATCAATAACTTCAAGCCAAAAAGTAGCACAGGACATGATGACATCCCGTTGAAGGTATTAAAGATCTGTTGTGAGGCGATTGCCCAGCCGCTTGTTTGCATTATCAACTCCATGTTCGAGAGCGGGGTATTTCCCAAAATTTTGAAGATTGCCAAGGTACTTCCACTTTTCAAAGAGGGCAGCAAACATGACATTAACAATTATAGACCTATTTCGTTATTGACAGCTTTTTCAAAGATTTTTGAAACGGTGATTCTTACTAGACTGGTGACTTATCTCTCTGAACATAATCTAATTTCACCAAACCAGCATGGATTTGTAAAGAACAGGTCAACTAGTACAGCCCTCATCGAGGTTTTTGAAGGTATAATAAAAGATATCGAAGGTGGCAACTACACTTCTGGAGTAATGCTCGACCTATCTAAAGCTTTCGAGTGTGTAGATCATCAGTTGCTTTTGGAAAAATTAACTAGGCTTGGTTTAAGAGGAAAAGTGCATGATTTAATAAGATCTTACCTTTCTGATCGGTATCAGTATGTTTCAATTCATGGTAGTGACGGACAAACAGCTTCAAACCTAATCAGAATATCATCAGGGGTACCACAGGGATCTATTCTGGGACCACTTCTCTTTATACTGTACATAGATGACATCTGTTCACTTGTTCCTCTTAATAAACTTACCTTATACGCGGATGACACATCTTTAATTTTTTCACACAAAAACTTGAATGAGATGGAGATTAATTGTAACTTGATATGCAATAGAGTCGTTCAATTTTTCAACTCACTTTCCCTCACAGTTAACTCAAAGAAGAGTAGTATCATTGACTTCAGCCGAAGACATAACGCTTTTGAACCTCAGTTGTACATAGGGGACGATGTTATTAGCAATACAGAGTATGTAAAATTACTTGGTTTAAAGTTTGATTCAAAACTTGCATGGGATGAGCATGTAAATTTTATTATCGACAAGGTCAGTAAAGGCTTATTTGTTATCAGAAACATTGTGAGACTTGTTCCAATGTCAGTTTCAAGAATGGTATATTTTTCACTGTTCTATTCACATGTGGCTTATGGCATAGAGTTGTGGGGAAGCACTGCAGAGTTACACTTTTTAAAAATATTTAGACTACAAAAAAGAGCAATCCGCTACTTGGCAGGGCTGAAGTCCAATGATTCTTGTAAACAGGCTTTTGTTGATTTAAATATACTTACGCTACCATCAATTTATATATTCAAACTGTTAATTTTCACTCACAAGCACTTATCTGATCTGAATACAATTGCTGATATCCACACTTATAACACCAGAGGGAGGAATAAACTGTCTTTGAGACAACACCTACTGCAACTGTACGAGAAAATGCCCTCTTGTATTGGAGCTAAGTTGTTTAACGACTTACCTACCGAGTTGCAGTCCTTGTCTGACATAAAAATTTCTAAGAGTCAAGTGTTTCACAAGCCTACTACAGTGTGAAGGATTTTAGTGATAGAAGGTAGCATAGTTTGTAGGTAGGCCTACTCTAGTCTTTCATGTGTGTTTTTTATTGTGTATTTATTATTGTTACTTATTAAGACCTGACGTTATTCAACTGTATATTATAAAGTGTACTGTGTTGAATAAAAAGATTATCTTATCTGTGTCACACCGTCATTGTGTCAGTCTTGCCCGTATTGCACTGACAATAGTTAACCTGACATTACCCACTCATCGCTGTGTCGCCGCCGTTCCTGTGTCGTCACCACTGAGCCATCGCTGTTGGCTATCCTGATTCGTCACCATTCCAGTCCGGAGTCTGTCGCTCGGATTGATTCTTGTCCTGCTTGCGGGTCATCCAAGTCGCCGCTCTTCATGGCTCGCCGTCCAGTCCAGCTCCGGTAGCTCGCTCTGGTCCGCTCCATTTCGTGGGTCCATCCAGGTCTCCACCACCGTCCGGTATCATCGAGGGGGTCTCGATGTACTGCCCATCCAATTCAAGATTGGATCTCATGCTCTTCATGCATTTGATAAGTATTCTGTATCAATTTTGAATCATTATCAGCATTTTTCATTATTTGTTCAATTGCCTTGTTTGTTTAATTATTATTTGACCTTTTCAGGGTTTACTTGGAATTATTTATTCTAAAGTCGCGATTCCCATTTGTAGACACAACTTTTTACCAATATTTTTGGAAGTATTGCAAGTATTTGTACTCATGATATATCTGATCATATCAGACTTATTGATCTATCATTTAAAGTTAGTCTAGGCCATTGTCATTTACGTTCTTGAATACAGTGTCTGTTTCATTTCACTGTATTACCTATTTTATATTGTCTTTAAAATTATTAATTACATTGAATATATGCTTTTCAATTGACGTTCAACTCATGATTATTTAGTGTATCTAATAAAACCTATCCAGAACTACAAAGGTTTTAATATGTCCTGAAAGCGTTTGTTTATTACTCAACATTTAGTATTTATATTTAATTGTTCTTTATTGTCAAACTACATTTACCTTTTGTATTTTTTGCGATTACTCATTGACCTGACTTTTCTCTATTACTTATTGTCATTTGAAGGTTTATTTTCTCTTTGAATTTATGCACTAGCTCATTACGGAGCATTACATATAGTAGGTTTATACTTATTCATTAGTCACAAATTGTTTTTAATTTGAATGACGAACGATCTCAATGCTAAAATTATAACATTCAAGTCCCAGAATTTATTACTGTAGGCACTTTATTCATAAATGTATATTTGCTATATATAATATATAAGTTTTTCAGTTATACATTTTCAGTATTTCAGTACTTGCATCATGGTTTGTAATGTATCAATCAATTTCACTAGGAATTTGGTCTTGTACCTAAATTAAATTTTCCTGTTATCAAGTCAGCATTTATCAATTGACAATCTCAATTTTTACTGTTTCAATTTTTTACTATGTCATTTTTTATTTCTCGTCAGTCAACTGCCCTGTGTGGCATTTCCTAAATCTAAGACAATATGTCACGTTTCTCAAAGTATATAATAAATCTATTGAACTGTTTTACTTAAACCTTATTTTTTATTTGGCGTCTTTCCCAGCTACCAGTTTTATTATAAATTATCATTCATTTTTTGGCATGTTGGATTTGTGCAGTAGTACAATAAATATACAATTCATACATCTTAACATTTTTTATTTACAAAGGCATTTCTTACAGTCCACTATTATTTCATTCAGTGGCACAGATCACACAATAATTCTAAATCAATTTTCACTTGTATTTCTGAGAAGTTGAAGCTCTGAAATTCTAATACTTGCGTGAAATAATAAATTAGAATGAATTCGATTGCATGGATTAGGATAAGTCGATCTCAATGGTTGTTTTTGATAAGATTTTAATAGTAATTCATCAACGATTTCCAAACAATGCGCTAAAAAACAATTAAATTGGTATAAATGGGCATAACCCAAATCTGCTTCGATCCCAATTATAAGAGGAAAACCAGCCAACAGGCTTATGATCCATTCAACTGATAACTCAAGTCCAAAATTCCCATGAACTTGGATTTCTTAAACGAACTTACGGAGCATAAACTCTTCCCCAGATAGCTACCCTTTCTTCTTTCTTAGAATATACATTCTGAATTACGGAAACTACGCAACAGCTCTAATCATAGTGCACAAAACGTGAGAAATCCTTCCAAATTCAACTGGAAAGCTAAAACTCATAGCTTTGCCATTCTTATCTCGATTTTTTGTTCTTGTTAGCCCCCTTTACGCAATAAGGATATTGCGAAACAGCATAATGAGACATCTTTTGAAAAAAGGGTGAATCCGAAAATGATGTCACTTTTTGCTGAGTACGCAAAACCTCCCCTTCTTGATATTATAAGAGGAAATTTCCATGGAGTAATGGAAGGGATCCTGCCATCACGACAAACGAATCTTCTTAGAAAAAATCTCTCTGGATTTTCAAATTCCATTGTAGTTTTCCGGCTGAATGTTCTTTGTGAAGGAGCTAAGTCGACTTCAATGAGAGACTATAATAACTGTCACTTTTATTATGTTTCTTTAATTTATTATCGAAATCAGAGAGATTTTGACAATTAATCCATCGTTATAGAATAGAATATTTTTTTTTCAAATTCAAATTTATTCACACTCATAAATACATATACAGAAACCAAATAGAGTCTAGCTTGACAAATACAACAATAATTCATCTGAAATTTAATAATAGATTGTAAGTAATAGTATATAATATAATATTAATGTGAACAATAACTGCTCACAAAGTGCGATATAACAATAAATTTTTGTTAGATAATTTTTATTAGCAAGAATATTTTTTTAAATTTTTAATCATCATAATGATCAAAGGGACATCCCTGATTTTCATGCGTAATGGGAAATTATTATAAGTATAATAATTATTATTGATTTTAAGGAGAATCTTGTTATCAGAGTTAATTTGAAACTCATCTGAAATGCAGTTCGATTAATTTATTCTCATGGTTCTTATTGGCAGAGATGTTGTTATAAATTTCTATGTATTGGGAATAGATGAAAGAGTGAAATTTTCTGTATTAAAGATGAAAATGGACTAATCTGGAACTTCAGCTCTAAAATCTACAAGAAGTCAGTAACATTTTTGAAATGAAAAAATTGATGTGACAATCACTACTTACACTTATATCAGCCAGAATATTGATGGATCAAAAATAAGTACCTGAAAAGAGACAAAATACGTTAGAAAATATTCAATGTTAGAGCCAAAATGTACAATAAGTTGATAAGATTAATGTTGAAATAAGTTTGTAGGTTAATCAAATTTGGAACAGTAATGTCTACTGGACGACTAACTCTGTGATATTTGTGTATTACAAGTTCAAATAGCTTTAATTTTTCAAATATTTTTAGCTTTAATATAATTTAATTTTCAAATAGCTTTGATTTTTCAAATATTTTTTAGAAAATAAGTACCTGAAAAAAGACAAAATACGTTGGAAAATATTTAATGTTATAGCCAAATAGTAAAATGAGTTGTTAAAAGATCAATGTGGAAATTTATGTTGGTAGGTAAGTCAAATTTGGAACAGTCATGTCTACTGGACGACTAACTCTGTGATATTTGTTTTTTACAAGTTCAAATAGCTTTAACTTTTCAAATATTTTTAGCTTCAAATATTTCTTTGTTTCGTCTCCTTCCTGTTCTTCTCATCCTTCTCCTCCTCTTCCTCATCCTCGTTGACCCCTACATTATCCTTCTCCATCTCTTCGTCATTTCTCACCCCAAACAGAACTTCACTCTCATTCTCTTTCTCTCTCAATCATTCTATCCATCTCCCACCATTCATCATCACAATTTGCACGCTCCATCCAACACCTCAAACCTCAATCAACGGGGCACCTATCATTGGCTGACGTCATCAGACGGGCAGACATTGCAATCGCATATCCCTCACTGGATGCCCTTCCATGACCCCAGGCTCACATTTACAAACTCCCCATCCCGCTCACCACCATCATATTCACCCCCTGACATGAATGCACCGTGTAATGCACTCCCTCAATTCCTATCAAATACGCGGCGGGAATATGTTGGGGACCAGGGAGAAGGGAGTTTATCAGTTACAAATAAACAGTAACTGTTTCAAATTGCAAAACTGGGTGCGTGCGGGATTTCACTGTTTATTTAAGTGGTGCGGAAATTCAACTTGTTATTCAACAACTAATAAGTGGTGCGAGATTACAACTAGTTGTTGACGATTTTGTTCTATTAATTTGCTATTAATTAAAACTAAATAAGTTCTATTAAAAGGGAGAACCAACTGTTTCAAATTGTGTAACTGGGTCCGTTATTTCAACTGGTTATTCAACTCATGAGTGTGTGGAATTTCAACGAGTTGTTGATGATTTATATTATAAATTTGTAGTTGACCAATGAAAAGGGGAGACTAATTGCTTCAAATTGAGTTACTGGGTCCGTTACTTCTACTGGTTATTCAACTTATGAGTGGTGCGGATTTTAAACTAGTTGACAATTTTGTTTTATTAATTTGCAGGTGACCAGGGAGAAGGGAAAACTAACTGCTTAAGATTGTGTAACGTGGTCCATCACTTCAACTGCTTATTTAACTAACAAATGGTGTGGAATTTAAACTATCATCGATTTAATGCTACATTTGCTACATTCATCTATTCCATTTCAAAATCTTCAAAATTAAAAATTCCCAAAAAACCAACTTTATTCCTACAACGAAAATTGAGTAGTGAAACAGTGATATTCGATTTTATAACCTACTTTGGAAAACAGTAACTTTTTTATCAGAATTTGGGAGAGAAATGATACAGGCTTTGTCTAGTTTTCTCTACATGGTCATAATTATATTATGATCATTTAGTGTCATGTACAATGGATGAATAAATAAATGCTACAAAACTGTTTCTTGGAATGAAATCAACAACTCTCTAGAGTTAACCAACGATCTATATAATACTAACCCGATCTATATATATCTATACCGCAGTTAGTATATAGAGATCGTTGGAGTTAACACACTACGAGGAAGACCCCGCATAGAATTCGAGTATCTGCAATTTGCACCGCAGTTTAGACATAGGGATTCTTATCACAATATGCATTTCGTGAAAGTATGAACATATTCAGATGTAAGATCGAATACATTGAGTATAAAGGCATATTTCTGAATGATTGATAACTGTAACAGCTTATTCAACAAGTACGTTAATCCAAAACAATGCATCTGTTGATGACCAAAACCCCGTTAATTCAACTAGCTGGTTGCTTCAACGACCACCCCTATCCCGGTCACCACAGGGGGTCACACGCTATCTGCATGTAGTCCGCAATATCCAGTGGTCACATTTGAATTAGGTTAGCTTGGACTTGGACCAACAGTGAAGTATGCACAGCAATAGGAAACAATCTGCCAGTTCTTGACAACTCTTGGGAACGCCACTTCGGGTTTCGCAACAATTTCCACCGCAAAAAGAGCGGGGACTGCAGATTCTCGGAATGATGTTGGAAAACATGTCTCTAGATATACCCATATGAGGAAGAATGTGTCAGATGATAAGAAGTAGACGTAAGACGAAGACAGAAGATGATGAAAATAATGATAAGAAGTGAACAAAGAATAAGAATAAAAAATCTGGTGTGGCGCACTCACACAACTTTCCTTGCCGTTATGAAAATTGATCACCAGACGCTAGTGTTCTCGCGCATCTCAAATCTACTATTCGAAGATAATGAGACAGCTGGTGATAGGACAATAATGCTGGAGACACACGAGGTCTGCTATCTCTTCGTAGTGAATGATTTAATAGAACCAACAGTTGCCAACACTTTGCAATTTAATAATCTTATTTTCTCGAATATCGAGCTTATTTTCAATTTTAGATGAAAATGTTACTGAACATTAATTGTAGAGATTTTCATGCTGAATCTTTTTCACTTGAATTTTTTTGTTTAAATTGTATATGAAGGCTGCTAATTGAGAATCTAAAATCAAACTTTGCATACATGGGGCGGAGCTCCTGAAATTTTTACAGATATAGGACTTAGGATATAGATGAATTTGATCAAAATCGTTGGAGCCGTTTTCGAGAAAATCGCGAAAAACCCTGTTTTTGACACCATTTTAGCCGCCATCTTGGATTAAAATTGATCGAAATTGTTCGTGTCGGATCCTTATAGTGTAAGGACTATAGGTTCCAAATTTCAAGTCATTCTGTTAACTGGGAGATGAGATATCGTGTACACACACACACACACACACTCATACACACACACACACACCACACACACACACACACACACACACACACACACACACACACACACACACACACACACACACACACACACACACACACACACACACACACACACACACACAGACCAATACCCAAAACCCACTTTTTTTGACTCAGGGGACTAAAACGTATAGAAATTTAGAAATTAAGGTACCTTATTTTTTTCGGAAAGCAATACTTTCCTTAACTATGGTAATAGGGCAAGGAAAGTAAAAGGTATACTTCACTTCTCATCCTTGTTGATAGAAGTATGCATAAATAACATAGTAGTTGACATACAGAATCAGTATTTTATAGTAATGCAATTAATAGCTATTTGGTCCAATTGAAAACGACTTATTGTAGTAGCAACTGATTCGAGTCTAACTTAACCTTCCGGCAGTCGCGCTGTTGCAAAGTACAACAGTGTCAGTTTTTTTGCTGCACAAAACTATTGAATGGGGTGGTGTCAGTGAATGAGTCACCTATGCATTCCAAAACTTTCTCCCCATCACTCCACTGAGTTGCAGTATCAACCGAGCAATGGTTCAGTCTTTAGGTGCCATTTAGTTGCGACAGTACATAAGTCGCACTGTGCATAAGATAGGGAAAGACTGTATACGGGGACTGTAAACGAGCTAATAACACAGAATTGATGGATTTGCTTGATGTTCCTTATTGGGCTTTATTATTGATGTACCTTATTATTGATGGCTTTGCTTGATATACGAGGTACTTGATAGGCTCGTACCTTATTGGGCTATGAAATGGTAATCATCCAAATGTTCAAAGGCGTAAAATAATCCAAGAAGATGGAAAAAGTAATTATACAATCAATTAATATATTTTGCCTCAAGAATAAAACTGCTAATAACTTTAAAAATAAGAGGAATGAAATGATTTTATGTGAAAAAACAACTTAAGTGATATGTTTTTAACAAGTATTCAAGGTTTCAATGAAAAACGTCAACATTATATACAAAAAATGGACAAAATGTGGGTTGAGGTAGTCCAGTTACCCCGCTTGGTAGTAGAAGGCTTAAAGACCTGGTCAGAGAAAACTTATATTTGAGATTGTTTCAATCTATGACCTGTCTCAGTAAATAATAAATTAATCAATCAATAGTATACTTTTTCATTCATCCCTTTTTTTAGAATGATGTTGTGATCCTCTCTCTTTAATCTGAGTTTTCATTCTTAAAATTTCCCTTCTCTCTTCTCTTCGTCATCTTCTCCTTCCCACATCTTTCTCAACCTCCGGAACCTAGATCAAGCAATAATAATAACTCACCGCGGTTGGCGGTCAGCTCATTGCAGTAGCTATTGCATGCTATCTTTCTTCCCTCTTCTCCACTCTTTCCACTCTCGCACTCTCTCTCTTTTCTTCTCACTTCTATCTTTCGCCGGACTTGACCGGACGTACAGCTTGTTACCGCGAGACCCCATATAAATTACAAACGCCACTCACATACGCACACACTCACTCACACACAACCTCTCCCAAATCGAATTATCCTTATTGAGACAATAGGATTGGAGGTTCATTTTGCAGCTTCGTTATCATTCGTTGATTCCATTCTCATACTTGTGATATGAGCTACGAACGTTTATCATCATTCAACAATAATATACTGTATTTTAATTTCCCTGAAAGTGACATAACCTACTTGAGAAGTGATATATTCAGAAATGTTATTAGCTCTTAGCTTAGAATGAAAACAATCTTGAGTTTTCTCTGCTTGTAGGCTTTTGATGCAGTATTTATTTATTAATTCTTATGGCTTTTTTCGGCAGAGAGATTCACCAAATGTCATTTCCTATCAACACTCAAGTTTATAGATTATGTATACGGTTCTTCATGCTTTCTCACTAGAAATTGCACTTTAACTTCCTGAGTTTTTGTGATGCAGTTATTGAACCGGGATCATTCGAGTGATTTAAATCATTCGGAGAGAGAATATATATAAGAAATTACAAAAATATTGCTCTGAGCATGGAAATGAAATCTGTTCCGGCATAGAGAGAAGATAGCATAAGGTTAGCTATGCTCTACGGTTCTAGCCAGATCGTTCATTCTGATTCATCTATAGTGAAAATGTGTAGACATTTCATAATTTGGTTCATCAATTTCAATTATTGATAAACTTAGCTCATGACTCAGCTCAATTCAATGATTCAATAACTTATTTTAGCCAAATAGTACAATAAATATATTAGACTATGCAACGTCAGAGCTACAATCAAATCACAGCTGAGCCATAACTCACAGTTGAGACAAAGCTTACAATTGAATAATATTTGATTGTGATACAAATATTATTCAATTGTGAGTTTTGTCTCAACTGTGAGTTATGGCTCAGCTGTGATTTGATTGTAGCTCTGACGTTGCATAGGAATCACTTGGCTTCAGTTCTGTATGCTTCAAAAAGGAAAACCATTGTACTTATAATTTAGTAGTTCACAATTACTAAAAACATGATAAATCCCACACAATAGTACAAAATATTGCAACAATAGAACAGGAAACAGAAAAGCAGGAAGCCTAAACAATTATATTGAATTTTGGGCGAACATTAGCTCTGTGAAACTGTGAACGGTTAGAGTGATGTAAACAGGAAAATAAAGCATGTTTGAATATTATTTTGAACAATTTCTGCTGCTCTATAGGAGACAATTCTATCGGTTATCTTGTCAATAGAACCATAGAGAAACAATAGCGTAAGTAGATATATCATGGTATAGGGAATTTATGTCTCAACTTTTACTGTTATCTCAAGCCGATTACTGTCGATTATTGTCAATTTTTACTGTTTTGTTGGTGTGAGAGTGTATGAACGGCACAATATGAGAGACTACCAGCGTCACACAGCTGCATAGGGAAGAACTATGTGAACTATCGGCTTGGGATAACAGTAAAACTTGCGACATAAACGCCCTATACCATGGGATATCTACTTATGCTATCGTTTCTCTATGATAGAACATACCAGTCTCTCTGGACGCAGCAAGTTATATAGTTATAGTTAATAGTTTTCACTCCTTCTACACTGAACAAAAATTGTTTAATGCTACAGTAATTTGTATTTTGTTGTAGTTTACCATATACTTGTTTATTTGTAGTAAATTGAACGGGAGTTGAAAAAGAACAGGAAATCATCAGTCAATTCAATAGAAAAGATTTTTCATTTCAGCAATCTCCATTTTAGCGCTCCTTTTTCACTTGAAAATAAAACTCATTCAATAATTTTCTATAACTCATCGGTTCTCACGATATATTTTTGGAGAATTGATCAAAAGTCGAAAACGTCAGAGAACCGTCAGTCACTTCGAGACGGAGCATTTCAGTTAGGAACAAATCAAATTTGAAGCAAGTTTGTTCTTGACCTAGATAGAACAACAAATGATTTGTGAAGCATAACAGAAGTAAAGCGGTGGCCTGGCAAATGGATTGAAATAACAATGGTATTCGTTTAAAGTCCAACTAAAGACTGTAGCAGCTCTGTGAACCACCTTCTTCCTGAATAAGTCTTGCCAAACTCGATTACTCTTGCACAAACTTTACTCTCAAAAGTCTTATTATTGTTGGAGAGGCGGAAAAGAGAAGGAGAAAACATGTTAGAGGAGAGGAGGAACAACGATAATGATAGCGGGAGATAGGAGAACGGGTGGGGGGTAGTAGCGGAGAAGGAAGAGGATGATGGGGAGGTAGAAGAGAAGGAGATGGTGGAGAATGAGAATGTTGAAGAGCAGAAGAATGTGGTTGAAGAAGAGGAAAAAGAGGAGGAGCAGAAGCATGAACAGGAGAAGGAGTAAGATAAAAAAACACTGGAATAACAAAAACTCTTAGGAGTCATAATTGTGGAATAGTGAAAGCAAAATACAATATTTAGAGAAGATTTAAAGCGGAAAATTCGAAGATGATGTTTCAATAACGAACACAAGGTATGGAAAGCAGGAGACAGCGGAGAGAGGAAGAGTGAATGAGTTGAAAAACGTATAAGTTGAGCGAAGAAGAGAAGGAAACGACAATGAAGATGAAATGAAGATTGAAAAGTTGAATGAAGATAAATGTTTGAAACGACCAAGAAATTGCTGAATAGGAGAGGTGGAAGAGAGAAGATTGAAACCACCAGATGATGAAAACAATGAGACAAAAATAAGAACCGTAAAAAATGACAAGAAGTTGAGAAAGCATGTATGGATAGTTGTATTCATGATAGTATTAAGAGTTTTGTACTAGTATAGTCTTCAGTATTTGTGGTAGGAGAGAAAATAATTAAGAAGAAGCGCAGGTATATATGATTCTTCAAATTAAAATTAATTTAGTTGAAGAGATTAGACTTGAGAAAGAGAGAAAACAATTTTTACCTAGCAGAAAACATAATATAATGGAGGCAAAATGAAAGTAGAAGAGATAAGGACCGATAAGGAAGAAATACACAGGTTAAGAATCAATGATAATTGTAGTGATGATTATAGAGAAGCTGGATAGAAGGCAGCTGAAATGGAATAGGAGCTATAATAATACAAGAGGGAACTAGTGGTCTATAAGAGCAGATGGAAGGAGAATCATCGAAGAAGGAGAAGAAGAAGAAAGATGAAAAGAGAAGTAGTAGGAGAAGAAGAAGAAAAATAAAAAGAGAAGTAGTAGGAGGGGAAGAAGAAGAAAAATAAAAAGAGGAGTAGAAGAAGAAGAAAAATGAAAAGAGAAGAAGTAGAAGAAGAAGAAGCAGAAAAAAAGTAGTAGTGGAAGAAAAATAAAAAGAGAAGAAGTAGAAGAAGGATAAAAAAGGAGATGAAGAAGAAGGAAAAGGAAAATGAGAAAAAGAAGAAGAAGAAGAAGAAGAAGAAGAAGAAGAAGAAGAAAAAGATGAAGAAAGAAGATAAATAGAAAGAAGAAAGGAGGAGAACGTGGTGATAAAGAAGAACATGGAGAAGAAGAGGAAGTAGAATACGAATAAGAAACAACAAAGAGCTTTAAACTTTTCCGCAAGAAGCCCGTTGTATTACGAGAAAAGCAATTGGACCAACAAAACGTATCCTAACTACTGCCACCAACTATACTACCCTTTGCAACGATACTCAACCCCTCCGTTCCTTCCCCACCACCAAGATCCCCCTGAAGAGTGCACCACTTTTATCTATCCGCTTTCTTCTGCTTCCTTCCGACCAGTTTTCCGCATTTATTTTTCAAGACCCCGAACACGTTCGAAGGCGGACGAACCGTAGAGGAAAATTGAGCCCAGATAAGTAGTGAGGAAATACGTCAGTAATAGCGCCAGCAAAGTATTTCTGACATAAGCCAGCCGTGTATTATTGAAATACTACCTTTATTATTGAAATATCTCTGATTTTGGAGTAGTTTCACATATCATATCACGTTATTTGGTATATCATGCTTTATGAATCTCGTTGGGTCATTGAATCTAGTTTCGTTTGTAATCGAATGAATGAATATACTAGTAGTGAACAGTAGAGCTCGCGCAGTTATAAACCACAATCTTCTCTAATACTGTCCATCACAGTAAATTCTGTCCTGTCCTGTCGTGTCGGCGAGATATCGGTGTATAAACAGCTATGCTGCTATCATCCGCGTTGAAAGCAGAGAAAAGTCGGGAAAAAATACTATGCTACTTCAAGTTATCAATTGCATGCCTCACTGCATGAAATTAATAGTATACACAACAGCTGTGTTTTCAATAAGTTACATTGAGATATTAAATTGCATGCTTCATTTCATGCAATTTACAATCCACTCGACAGCTGATTTATGATGAATAATATCCTATGGTCTAATGCTCACTCTGATATTGGCGTATGAAGGAGGCTCCTTCTCCTTTTATATTATCGTTGAAATGCAAAATTTCCAAAAACCTTGTATATACGTTGACGCGAAATTAAAAAAGAACATACCTGTCAAATTTCATTAAAATCTATTGCTGCGTTTCGGCGTAAATGCGAAATATAAATATAAAAATAAAGAGAAATGTAGAAGCGTCGACTTGTATCTTACACCTCACTTCGCTCGGTCAATTATCACAAATCGAATATTGTAAAATCAACTGAGAGAGTTTGATAATGGTGCCCACACTTTATGAGGAACCTGGAAAAGTCAACATTCTATTATTTGATACAAGGTATATTGTATGTGAGTTGTTGGCTAATGCTGTAAATACACAATTTTCTCAGTGTCTGTGATATCAATTTTTCATAAAATATACTTCAGAATTGGGTTACTTTGATAAAGTAGGTACTTGCACGAATCTAGGTAAATTTTCAGGTATTACAAAAAAAGTAAGATGTATTTTTTCAAGAACTAGGATGACTACAGATATTAACCTTCCGGTAGTCGCGCCCTACTCAATCACACGAGCAGTCGCGTGTTGTTCTTTTTACAACATACAATTTTCCAAGTATTTACCCCGCTTGGTATTCCATGTCATGCAATTTTTTGGTATATTTCATCCATTATCGGAATACATGAGATATAAATGTAATGTTCAATTATCATTTTTTTGCAAAACCTGATTCATAATGATCACTTAAAATCTAAATTTGGAAAAATTGCTTCTATATAGCCATAATTTAATTATTTGACATTATTTCCCCTACATCTATATGATAGGATGTTCAGTTTTTTTGTCCTGTCAGTTTTTGATTGAAAACATATTTTTCAACAAAATAAATTTATTTTTAATTATATTAATAGCTTTTGTAATGAATTTTATAGATGAATTGATGGAAAAGAATATAGAATAATTATATAAAACAGAAGTCTTGTTGGGGTAACCTAGTTACCACACTTGGTATTTATTTCGTGTATGTGAAAAACGTTGGTAGTAGAAGGGTTAAGCAGACCTGAAGCAATACTAAATTCAGATAGTTGATTCACAATAAATATACAGTAGTTCCATTAAAAGAATAGTATTTTGAAAAATTCGAAAATGTAACTCAATATTACTCAATTTGAATGAAAAAAATCAATTAAATGATTACTCACTGGGAAAGCCTTGGAAAATTAGTAGAGTACTCTCAAATTGATTAAAAATTGTTAACAAATTCTACTAATTTTGATTTGAGCTCAACTTGATTATGACCACTAATAACCATTATTTCCATGCCAGATTATCACCATGATAATCATTAATCATGACGAGTTCCAGTCGAAAAGTGTAAAGTCAAATACGGGATTTTGGTGCAGGGGAATTATTTCTACCATTCTTTATCCCCAACGTCAATATTCTTCAGTATTCAATAATCATAACCCTCAATTTTCAGATTGAACAGGATAGTAGAAAAACGCAGAAAATTGATAACTCAAAATTCTTATTTGTTCATTTCTCTTCATTGCGCTTTACGATACCGCGGTTTTGAGTTTGAAAATGTTCTTATTCAACCCGAAATACTGCATCACCTTGGTAAGATAGAGAAGAAGAAAATGATACAATAGTCATGACAACAAAAGGGTAGTAGAAATTGACGAAAAAGAAGCCCAACTCTAGAACTCTACTCAAACAAACTAAACCGTTTTTCCTCCCAGGAGAACCTCAAGGGGGAAACCAAGTCCAGCAAGAGAAAGAGAGTGAGTGAGAGTCAGAAAGAGATAAAGATTGAGGTTGAAAGAGAGAAATAAAGAGTGAGAGAGGGTGAGCGTGAAAGATAGGATGTAAGTGAGAGAGAGAAAAAGAAAGAGATAATGATAGAGTGAGTGAGGGAGAGGATGAGTGAGATATCGGAAGAGAGGTAAGGGTTAAGAGAGATAGAGTGAGAGGGCAGGAAAGCACCTAATGAATCCGGAAAAACACGCAAAGGCATCCCTGGTGTAATCGGCTGATTTAGAGTATCCGACACCCCACCGAGGCCCCAAGGTGTTGCTATTACTTCAATTCGCTCACCTCCTGTGTTTGAGCATGGGTGTGTCAGCCTGCGTAAGCCGCACGATCACCCAACGTGGCCTGTAATCGATTACGCTGTCTACTGAACGTATTACGTCTACAACATGTGATACATTGTTGCGATCGCAAATTGGTTCTCAAGTATGGATGGTTTAGAGATATGATAGGCTATCACACTTTGCATGAGCTCCAAGACTTGTTTGAAAATTGAAATTGAATTGAAACAATGAGGTTTCATCAATTCGAAAAAATAAATCTGCCTCCACCAATTCCTATTTTATATCAATCTCATTTGAAATGTTAAATATTCTTTTCCCACAGATACCCTGAAAAGTGGCCATTTCTGCACTGATTGCAGGCCGCAAAGAATGACTTTTCCGCTCTAGTGCGCAAAGTAATACTTTGCTTACTCCAGATTTGCAACATGACAACGCAAAATAGTTAGTAGGTTATTTATGGAGCACCAGTGCAGGAAAATCAAAATAAATTATGTTGGTAACACTGACTGTGGTGCACGTTATAATATGAAGGCAGTGGACAACAGTGGATGACAGCGACAGCCACCACATGAGTGCCGCCTTCATGCATTTACCACTATATTATTCAATTTTAAATAAATTAAGGTTTTTATTGATGATCAAATTACACAGAAAAACATTTGATGGATTTCAGGGAATTTTACCCATAATTACCTACTTTTCATATTCAATGGTAACTGTGGGAAAAATTTAATGTGAAATACGTGCGCAAAGATCCTCTGCTGCACTCAAGAAACCATTCCGCCCTCGCGTACGGCTCGGGCGTAAACGTTTCTTTCGGTGCAGCAAACTGTCACTTTGCGCACTAGTTGCACAAATAACTATTCCTTAGATGGGTCTACAGAGCTACAGTCTATCACTTTTTGCACAGGTTCCAAGACTGGTTTGAAAATGATACAATTGAATCAATGAGGTTTCATCAATTTGAGAAAATAAATCTACCTTCACCAATTCCTATTTTATATCTTAAAACATTGATATGTTGAATATTCATTCCTTACATGGGCTTACAGAGCTACAGCCTTTATCAAATCAAATTCCCTTCTTCCCTCAATACAAATGAGAATATATTATGCTGGATATTATTCAAGAATGATAACATTGAATGAACAAACATAATAGGTTTAGGTAATTGCAAGGGAATTTCTGGCACATGTATGAGTTGTTATCGAAAGAGTTTCTTCAATAATCTACTAACTGAATTGGAATACTGACAGACCTACAAAGTTTCTGTATACAACACTATAACTAGTATTAATTTCCATACCGTCCTGGATGGAAATACATCTTCCGTAGAAGCTGGTAGATGATAAATATGACTCTGAAAATTCAAATTCAGAAGAACTGATAGTGTACCAAATAAAACTGTGTAAATTTGACAACATATGTGTGCTTTTATTCAAGAACTGATATCCTTTTATCAGACCGATGGATGTCACTGATATAATTTATCATTTTTTATCATTTGTCATCCAACAGTCACTGTTAACAGTAATGTATAAAATGATAATGATTTGTGATACACATCACTTATACTTTCGCCTCTCGGTACTAACTTGGAGAATGTAGATACATTCGTACTGATATTATCCATAGGAGGTTACCGCGTGACTATTTCATGATCAAAATATATCTTTCAGCTAAACGCTACGATTTATATTATTGAGATATACGATATATGATTTGTTACTCAATGCTATATTAATCTATAAATTGTATGATAATAAAGCTGAGTATTTCTGTTATTTTAGACATCCCTTATGGAAAATATTATTGAAATAAAAGATTGACACTAGATAGAAAATTGAATAATATAGTAACTTGAACAATTCAAATAGCCAAAAGATGACAGGATAATGAGTGTGGGAGAAAAGACGGTTAGGTGAAATGTTATTCTTGGATGGTATAGTGCCGCTCGCATGTGAGATAAATCGAATTATAAATATTTTAATTATTTATTAAATTGAATGAAAAAGACTAAGAAATTGTCAAAACACCACTGATTTATTGATAATTGGAAAGACCGGTTTCGGTTATTACACCATTGTCAATCTCTGATAAACAGTTTATTAAACTGATAAACAGAAATAGACTATTCTAGACAGAAATAGTTTATCAGAGATTGACAATGGTGTAATAACCGAAACCGGTCTTTCCAATTATCAATAAATCAGTGGTTTTTTGACAATTTCTTAGTCTTTTTCATTCAATATGGATAATTACCACAATATCAACTTCTCAACGACACAAAAAGTATCTATTAAATTATATAATTTAATAATTTAATTATAAATAGATGTGAAATTCATTTTCACAGATCTTCAATAACATCCAAGGTTGTTCAATGATAACCGTCTCGAAATACGATTATGATTTATATCATCTACAATCAATAATATCAACAGTTCTTAGCATCTACATAGTTCCATGGATCCTTTTGGACTAAATAGAAAATATTCATGCTTGTCACTGTCATCTTCCATGTGAGAGTGTGGGACATCGAATTATAAATAGATGTCACATTCATTTTCACAGATCTCCCTTAACATATCAACATCCTAGGTTTTTCAAAAATAATAATAGTCCCACAATAATTCTATAATACGAGCTACGTTCAATAATATCTACGGTTCCTAACATCCACAGCAGTTCCATGGACCCTTGAGAACTAGATCCACCCCTAAACATGTTACACTCGTATCAAACTTGATTGACACCCATAAAACTGATTCCAGGGTTACGCCGTCAACGTGTTTCCTGATCACAATCAAATAACAACCGTGAAAACTTGATTGCAGTCAATTGATTCGAATGCGATTGTTGTACGACTTGCAAAGACGCTCCCGATTGTCGAGACGTCAATCAAAATCACGACAATTTCACGTACCACTGGAGCCATGAAAAAGATCTCACTTTCCTCATGAATAACCCTGTATGGGCGAGTGTCAGTCTCCAAATCGGCTTTGCAGCAGCTTTGATTCGTTCAGAGAATTGGACACTATTATTCAGTTAGGGGTTTTCAGTTATTCCATATATTCTGTTTTTACACTCAATGTGATTATTATTTGTCAGTCTGAATTCCCAGAAGCTAACAACGGATTCGGTCATGTGAGAGTTCCTGTCATAGAAACGCAACTTTATAAATGGAACTGTATTCAGTAGTTGTAGATTGAAAATACGAGTGTGACCAGAATAGGAACTACTATTTAAAAATTCCACTTTGAGGAGACTGAGGTGGGATCTGAAGTTATTAAAGAGGAAAAATGTGAGATAAATAATAAGCTCTGCATAAAATAAATAGCTATAAATAATAAATAATTTCACCTTTAGCAATGTGAGTTATATTATCCAGAAAATGATCAGCAAGGAGCCAGTTTGTTTATTCGAAAATGTGTTTTTCAAATCTCTTCAAGTTTAACGATGTCTGCTATTTTGGTTGTCAAGTTAGAAATAATACGTGGTAGGCCTAATAAGGTTCAGAATGAAATAACTGGATATGTTTTGAGAGGTGGTAAACACACTTGAGGATCGATGGCAAAATAGTAAAAGAAAAAATGATTACATATTTAAAAAAATATGATAATAAAATTAGGCTATTTAGGTAAATATATTATAATGCAGTTTATACTCTAAATTAGGCTTAATACCCCAAGATTAGAGTACATACGAGATGCAACCTGAAAATAATTGAAATTTCATCGAGCAGTAGGATAATTTATCAACTGAGATGGCTAGAATTTAGAAGTTAAATTTACCCGTACGAGCATGTTTTCTGATTTCTAAATGACATTCTATTCCTACAAATGCAATCAAATTGGAATATTTATTCATTCATTAATACAATAAATAGCCTAGAATCACTTCACATTTATGAGCTACTTTATAAAAATTAATAAGAACAATATAAAACAAGTAGTACCCTTTTTATCTAAAACATTTTAAAAGTTTTAAATGAAAAGGGTACTACATGTTTTATATTGTTTTTATTAATAAATAGCCTACATCATCAAAATGATAGGGAGAGAAAAATAAGGTAACCTTGTGCTATTCCTCTACCAAATTCAGATAAGGTTACACATAGTCTGGAATATTGTTCCAGTGGACTGAGTTCTATACAATTCTGTGAAAATGTATAATCCAAAAAAGTGCCGCGTCCCGTATGACCTGGACCTGGCCGAATTCCCATGTCGCTTTCAGTTCAGGCAGAGATGACATGAATAATCATACAAATAATCATGATATAGAATAATATTTCTTCACTTTATGGTTCAGGGGACTCTTGTTTACAAAACTAGAGTTTGAAACATTCAACTGCGGCCACTCTATAGTTTTATTTTTCAGTTCAAGAACTAATAAGTAGAAATGTGTTGCTTGATCGTGCTCGAATAAATGATCAAAGAAAAGAAGAACTGTTTAATTAATACAATTGAATAACAAAACTGAGGGATATCAACTCGAGCCATTAAATTCTCAATGTGTATATTTTTCGAAAAGAAATATCTTAGACAAACTAAAACTTGAAATCAATGAATTACAGAAGGAACAATGATATGAAACTAATAAGTTGAACTTTAATGAAAAGCCCAACACCTTTTAATAAATTATTGGGAGAAGATAATTTGCCATCTTTGAAAGTCGTTGAAATGTTGAAATTTTTATAAACTTGAGACTTGTGTCAAGAAATCCCCACTCATAAGAGTACTATCATTTTTGAATAATATTACAGTAATGTAATTTTCACCAATTGTGTAATGGAAATCGAAAAGGCTGAAAGTACCAGGGATTGAAATTTCCATTATTCAATAAAAACTCATTTCAACTCCCATCTCAACCTTTTAAAATGCAATAAAATTATATTGGAACACAGGACAGTCATCCTATTATTCTCGAAGGAAAAAGATCTAAATCTGTCTACTCACCTTTCCACCAATTCACAATCAAAGATACTGGAACAAGAACTCCAAGAAGGCATCAGTATAGGTATCCATTGTGGCACAATAATATCTCACTCGAAATTAAAAAACGTTTCACTTTCAGCTCACTTAGAAATCGAGTGAAAACGCGATATTCCGTTCAACAATGCTGAGAAAATGTACACGTTATGATCACCGGTAAACTAAATCTAGAAGAAAAATATGTGCACACTTCAAGACCGTCACAACCCAACTGAGGACTGAATACTGAAAAGAAAACTGAAGACAGGTAGAAGACACAATCCAGCCAGGTGCTGAAACCTACAGAGGGCGCTTCTTCTTTTTCTTCCCTTTCTTCTTCCTCCCTTTCATTCTTTTTTCTCATCCTCTCTCTATTCTCTTAATATCCTTCTTTTTCTCAGCACAATGGTGTGGGATCAGTAGAGGGGTATGCTTTAATGGTGATGGGAGAGGAGGGGTTGTGAAATGAACCTTGTTGCTTTTCAGAAATAAAGCCATTGTCAAAAATAACAAGCAGCGGACCATACAAGTGGGAGAAAGCTGCTGCCTGCTATTCGTGGAACAGATATGGCTCAATGAATAATAAAACGAATGAGGATTAGCATTCAGAGTTAACTGGAAGTTTGGAACTCTGTGCGAATCCTGGATCCTGGAAACGGGGTTCAGGCGATTTGTTCTGGGCAAAACTTTGTTTCTGAGCCACAAAGGAGTATTGAAACAGAATATTGATTCAGGTGAAAAAGAGATTAGAGGTACAAGATGTAATGGATTTATGAGTTGCTTTCGCAGAACGAACGTTCATTATTCCTACTTCAAAACATACAAGGTGGAAAACATACAATAATAAACCTGGAAATTCGTGGATGTACTGAGTTTGTAAATTATTACAGGTGCTTGTTTTAGAAAACTCTATAAGTCTCGTATAATTAGGATTATACTGATTGAGGAAGCGAAATGGATTTCCATATACTGCTTCCATCATTAAAATGATAGGGAGAAGATAATTTGCCATCTTTGAAAGTCGTTGAAATGTTGAAATTTTTATAAACTTGAGACTTGTGTCAAGAAATCCCCACTCATAAGAGTACTATCATTTTTGAATAATATTACAGTAATGTAATTTTCACCAATTGTGTAATGGAAATCGAAAAGGCTGAAAGTACCAGGGATTGAAATTTCCATTATTCAATAAAAACTCATTTCAACTCCCATATCAACCTTTTAAAATGCAATAAAATTATATTGGAACACAGGACATTCATCCTATTATTCTCGAAGGGAAAAGATTTAAATCTGTCTACTCACCTTTCCACCAATTCACAATCAAAGATACTGGAACAAGAACTCCAAGAAGGCATCAGTATAGGTATCCATTGTGGCACAATAATATCTCACTCGAAATTAAAAAACGTTTCACTTTCAGCTCACTTAGAAATCGAGTGAAAACGCGATATTCCGTTCAACAATGCTGAGAAAATGTACACGTTATGATCACCGGTAAACGAAATCTAGAAGAAAAAATATTATGTGCACACTTCAAGACCGTCACAACCCAACTAAGGTGAGGACTGAAAAGTGAATACTGAAAAGAAAACTGAAGACAGGTAGAAGACACAATCCAGCCAGGTGCTGAAACCTACAGAGGGCGCTTCTTCTTTTTCTTCCCTTTCTTCTTCCTCCCTTTCATTCTTTTTTCTCATCCTCTCTCTGTTCTTTTAATATCCTCTTCTTTCTCAGCACAATGGTGTGGGATCAGTAGAGGGGTATGCTTTAATGGTGATGGGTGAGGAGGGGTTGTGAAATGAACCTTGTTGCTTTTCAGAAATAAAGCCATTGTCAAAAATAACAAGCAGCGGACCATACAAGTGGGAGAAAGCTGCTGCCTGCTATTCGTGGAACAGATATGGCTCAATGAATAATAAAACGAATGAGGATTAGCATTCAGAGTTAACTGGAAGTTTGGAACTCTGTGCGAATCCTGGATCCTGGAAAGGGGGTTCAGGCGATTTGTTCTGGGCAAAACTTTGTTTCTGAGCCACAAAGGAGTATTGAAACAGAGTATTGATTCAGGTGAAAGAGAGATTAGAGGTACAAGATGTAATGGATTTATGAGTTGTTTTCGCAGAACGAACGTTCATTATTCCTACTTCAAAACATACAAGGTGGAAAACATGCAATAACAAACCTGGATATTCGTGGATGTACTGAGTTTGTAAATTATTACAGGTGCCTGTTTTAGAAAACTCTAGAAGTCTCGTATAATTAGGATTGATATTGAGGAAGCGAAATGGAATTCTACATACTGCTTCCATCATTAAAATCATCTAGAAAGCTAATTTAATTATAATAATAATGTGAAATATGTCTTCTAAGTTAGGTTTTGAAGCATCTATAAATTAGAAAATCTCTTTTGTAGAAATAATTAAGGACTGAAAATTTTGTGAAGTCAACAACTACAAGACTCAACCTATTTCGGACTATGTGTAACCTTATATCTCAATTTGAGAGAGGAATAGCACAAGGTTACCTTATTTTTTTTCTCTCCCTATCATGTTTTTATTGTATGAATCGATAAAGAATAAACAATAAATAAAGAAGTTCTAATGATTTAGCTTTGACGAAATGCCATTCAAAAACTAAAATTGAATAACTCGTTTGTATGACAAGGGATGTTTATTATCCAATCATTCAGAATTATACAACTTACAGGAAAGTACTACAGGCTAACTCACGCCCAAAACGGTTCCAATTCTATAATTTATACAACATAATTCTATAATTTCTATAACACTACTATAACATTAATTTCTATAACGTTCTATAATATTTATACAACAGTACAAATGTAGTTAGAGGTTATGTGTTTCTTCAATTACACACTCAATTTACAATCCATAAACACAAAATTCATTTTTTAATTGAAAAAAAAAATTATTCTAAATTGAATATATTGTGGTATTTCATCATAAAAAGACAACATCAACGTCTTATTCTGTCAAAAATAAAATACTCTAACCTTTCAACCAGTCATAGATTTCTCAACAGTGAAAACAGTGAATTTTTGAAAGAACGTACTCCTCATTAAGAATCTACCAAATAAATCAATTCGGATTACACAATTTCGCCCAAATCATTAGCGCTCTGTAGAATAGGTCTCAAAGAAAGTAAGGCACAGAACGGATTTAAAAAACAACAACCAACACACATTATCCCTGCTTTTATGTATATAAATATATACTAAAAGAGTAGATACCTACTATGTAAATATATAACAGTGTATGTTCAAAGAATGTAAATAATTATATACTGAAGATTACATACTATGTGAATAACTGTGTATGTACAAAGAATAACTGCAACGATAACAGGGTAGACTGCTAATGCAGATTAATAACATAACAATCTGGTACACCGCTTTGCAATTTGCCTATATAATGATAACGTCGCTAAAATAAATAGACGCTAGATTTTCAAAGTGTATCCATAAACAGGAGGATATCCCCGGGGATAAATAGGGGATCCGGTGGGATGAATAATTTCAATAGCTCACTACCAACATCGTGATGAGAATGGTGATTCATTGTGATATTTATTCGAGGTTGGGCTCAACGCTCAATCAGTGTTTTGTTATTATGAGACAACAAAATTTATCGACAAAGGAATACAATATTATGTTACATATGTTGTTATTGGGGCACAGTACACAGAAACTACATTACGATGATTATTCATTGGTGGTTTGCTTCTGTTCAAATCATAAAAGTCAAATATCGACGATATTCGTTTATTTTACGATTGTTTCGTTTCAGAGTCGACTAAATAATAATCGCATTTAAAAGCTTATATGAGGCTCGAATTGTGCGATGAAAATTGACGAGCAATAACAAGGGATTTGGCTGAATTGTTTGTAGTGGGATTGGAAATAGAGCAAGTATTTATAATGATGTGAATAGAATTGTTATCATTTGGTGATTTGAGTATTACCTCTAATTCAGATTCATTGATTGATATAATTAGGAGTATAATTTTAATAAATGAAACAGGAACCCAGCACGAATTCAGTATTAATCACATAATTATTTATGTTGTAACGACATTTTTTGTGCCCCACGTTAAGTGGACATGTTATGAAACGTGGTGTTTCTGGTTAAATGTATCACGTGTATGAAATGTATTCGATTATGTGTAATGTCACAGTATTAATTGGCTCATTGTAGGGCTCAACCCAAATTTCTGCCAATTAAATTGTAGTTTTTTTAATTACAATTTCGAGTTACTCTCTCATTTACAGACTTTATCTATTCTTCATCATTGCCATCTTATCAATACTTTGCCGTTATTGGTCTGGTTGGATTATAAACGTATTGCTACGTAGTCTCTTGACCTAGCACTTGGTTTTTACTTTCCGTGCCCTATTACCATAGGTAAGGAAAGTAAGAAAAAATTAAGGTACACCAATTTCTAAATTTCTATACGTTTCAAGGTCCCCTGAGTCCAAAAAAGTGGTTTTTGGGTATTGGTCTGTATGTGTGTGTGTGTGTGTGTGTGTGTGTGTGTGTGTGTGTGTGTGTGTATGAGTGTATGTGCGTCTGTGTACACGATATCCCATCTCCCAGTTAACAGAATGACTTGAAATTTGGAACGTATAGTCCTTACACTATAACGATCCGACACGAACAATTTCGATCAAATGCAATTCAAGATGGCGGCTAAAATGGAGAAAATGTTGTCAAAAAAGGGGTTTTCGCGATTTTCTCAAAAACAGCTCCAACGATTTTGATTAAATTCATACTTAAAATAGTTATTGATAAACTCTATCAACTGCCATAAGTCCAATACCTGTAAAAATTTCAGGAGCTCCGCCCCTTCTATGCAAAGTTTGATTTTAGATTCTCAATTATCATGCTTCAGATACAATTTAAACAAAAAATTTCGAGTGGAAAAGATTGAGCATGAAAATCTCTACAATTAATGTTTTGTAACATTTTCACCTAAAATTAAAAATAATCTCGAAATTCGAGAAAATGTGATTATCCAATTGCAAACTGTTGGCAACTGTTGATTCTATTAAATGATCCACTATGAAGAGATAGCAGACCTCGTGTGTCCCAACGTTATTGCCCTGTCACCAACTGGCTCAAATCTTTGAATAGTGGACTTGAGATGCGTGGGAACACCAGCGTCAGTTGATCAATTTTCATAACGGCAAGGAAAGCTGTGTGAGTGCGCCACACCAGATTTTTTTAATTTTAATATTTAATTACTTCGTGATGTTATTCAAAAACACATCACTACAATATGAAGAATGTAGTTTTCAGAATAATGTAATGTGGAGGCTATTTTTCAACTGCACTGCACAAGATATTGAAAAGTCTCAGCACAGAATTTAATAACTCAGTTTATTTATTCATTGAAATTTCATATTTCTCATGAAGAAAGTCATCTACCTCCTTTAGTATTTCTATGAATGATGTCTATTTATCCTGGCCTATTTGAATTTTATCTGACTTGAGAGATTTATCTAGATGCTGTAGTCTACATTTTCTACCCCTTATTATCTATATAATATAATGGAGGAAAGAGCTGGCTTATACACGTACGTGATGGGAAATTCTCGAATGACGCATCATCACGTCTGAACCACTGGACTGATTACCTTGAAATTTTGCATATAGATTTTTATTCACCGAGGATGGTTAGAGGCCTATTTTAAATTATTCAAGATTTCAGTACGTCAATCTCTTAGTTTGTAAGGTTATCAATTAGACCCTTGCGAAGCACGGGTAACCTGCTAGTTATAAATGATTCGTTCCATCCATTTTTCTCTCAATTCCTACAACCTATCAAGTAAGTTATAATTGTGGATTTAAGTGAAATTTTTAATATTTTTTGCGATTGTGAAGGAAGATTTTTGTTTGAATTTGAATTTAAAAATCAATTAATCTGATAAATTTATATTCTAGTAGATTCATTTTTCTGGACTAAAGATAGTGTGTGAATTAAGTTATCATTTTTACATAATCTTACATGCCTGTGTATTTCAAATTAAGCTTTGAAGTAGTTTTGGGCAAATGCCTGTTGTTTTTACCTGGATTGTATTTGTATATGAATAAATAAATATAAAAATACATTTTGTCCACGAATTTTGATCGAATAAGCCACAACCAGATCTCATCCCCATTAAACAACAAGGAAAATGTTTAAATCCTACTCTTGTCCCATGAAAGTTTGTTCAACACCTGAACAATAGCGGAACCTCGAACAGGAAAAAGAGGAGATTACAAGTTCTCTCCCAGTTTCCGCGTATTTATCTCCACGAGCGGAATACTGTATTCAAATTTCTCACCTTCTAATTACTTTTTAACCTGGAGTTGGTTGGTGGAGTAATTATTAATTCCAAGAAAATGTAAGGGAAAAATGAGGTTGTAGTTAAAACAACACCACGTGATACCATAGAGAAAATATAGCGTCAAGAAAATATAGCGTAAGTTATCTGAGGATACACAGTGTATCTTCATGAATCATTCCGGCCTTGGAGGTTCATTTTTTGTTGTGGTAAAAAATATCCCTCCCACATCATCAGGGATGTTCTACATCTATGTCTTCATCAGATCTTTGTGTTTACCTCTCAGCATGCGGTAGGTATCCTTTGAACCTGCCTCTTTTCTAGAATTAAACCCTCTACCAACCCCTCAAACTTTGCTATGGCTATACTTTGCAGGATACATGCCCCATGTGGCGTACCACCCTTATCTTACCAGGGCATCTATTTTATTTGTGAGTTTTTTTTTACAACATATTGCTAGCCCACCGGTGGGATCATTAGTTGTAAAGGTGGTCGTTTGGAGCCACAGGTAGACGTGTTGATAGGTTGATGAAGTCATCTTACCAAATTTACTATTTTTGGAAGAGAATTGTTGGAAAGAGCGGTGAATTTCAGAGGACTCTAATGACTTATGAATGCAATTAATATGATGCATCTGAGTTAGGGCTATGGTATGATTTTAAATACTCATTAATTTATCCATTGGACGAAAATTACAATACCGGAATTAAAAAACAGACGTTAGCGAAAAATCTCTTCAGTTCCTTAATTTAGTCCAATAAAATGATAACATTAGTATAATGTTAAATTATACTAATTGAATCGCTAATTGCAGAAAGGGAACATGTCCAACTTTTTCAAAAATTGATTTTTTCAAAAAATCAACTATTTAGTGTAAGATACATCGTTTACTACATACGACAATACGACGTTTTGAATATATCGTTTACTACAGGTTTAGATTCAGGTTTAAATAAGTTTTTTGTCTCTTCTGTAAAATTATGAAAACTGGACATGTTCTTTTTCTGCAATTAGCGATCCAATTATAGTATATAATATCTTATAATATCTATATAATAAGAGAGAGTAGGATTGTGTTTGTCAACATCAAAACATGCCAACTTGTGGATTGCATGCCGGAAAAACGGGAATGACTTAGATCTTGAAATTTTGCACATAGATTATAAAAATATCAATCTCGTGCACCTCGAAGCCCGAATTTCAATTTTGCTTCTAGATTTTTCAGAATTAATGTTGAAATTTAATTCATGGGACAAGAATACATAACTATGTTAATATAGAACTATAATCTAGAGCAAGGTACCTAGAATACGTATTCTAGGTACATTGATGTAGAGAGACTACCTCTTCGAAACAGATGGTTAAAATTGGTAACTAAATATTAACAACCAGTCCAATTTTGTCAGGTTGACATCAAGTTGAGGAAGGTTTCTGAACAAGATTTGAGTTATATCACTTTATTATGTTAGTATCAAGTTATATGTTAGTATCAAGAATTTATCTATACTATAATAAAGGAAAGAACTGGCTTATACACATACGGGATATGAAAATTATGTTTGACGCATTATCACGTCTAAAGTACTGGACTGAAATCAAATTTAAATTTTGCATACAGTTTCTTAATCAACTGAGGATGGTTCTATGCCAACTTCAAACTCTACAATATTCCACTCAGTTTAGTTTTCAGTTTGTCAAGTTTCAAAATGGACCCTTGCGGAGCACGGGTTACCTGCTAGTAGAATATAGAATATAGTGGACCTAAATTACTATAGGTCTACTATAGTCAATACTTTCATATCTGTCCAATAAAAATATAAAAACTTCACCTCTAATACATTGTCATCCGTCAATATTAATTTTCCATTGATTATCATTTTGGCAATTTAGAAACGAAATAACTATCGTATTGTTTAATAGTGGATGTTTAATTCTGATTCATTATGATCCATAGTTCATAGTATTTATAGTTCATTTACTTCAATTGGGATACAATAATGATGATTTTTAACTCATCAATAAATGATCAGGCCTGAGTGGTTGGTTTTCAGTTAAATATATTAGTGAAATTCCATTTTTTAAAATTCCAGTTCATGGCTTTGTAATGTAAGTCTTGAGGTGAACACAGATTTACGCGCCGCGAACATGAGCAATTCACTTTTAATCAGCTGATGCCAAGCTTTTTATATCTGTATCTTACAGTTTCTGTAAAAATACAGATATAATCAGCTGATTAAAAGTGAATTTCTCATGTTCGCGGCGCATATATCTGTACGCACCTTTACATCTTCTTATGAAGTTCCAAGTAATTTAACTCTGATAATACACGTAGGTTTCTCAATAATAGGTTCTTGATGTATCTGGAATGATTTTGATTCCACTACAATGTTCTCCACTGGTTCAAGGGAGGTTTCTGAATTATTGTCTCATGATAAATTCAGAATGTTTCTCGAGTTTACCACAGTAGCATTCCAATACGATATCGTCTCAACACTGATTTCATGCAACTCAAATTTGCAATAAATTTCTCTCTACATTATCATTTTCTTCGCTCAATTTCTCCCTATTCAAATCTGTGATCTCACTTTTCCGTCCTAGCTTTCCATAATTTCACTACATGTACTTGATACATCCACTTTCAAGCAATATCAAACACGCTTCTTCTTCCTTTCCATACAACAATAGACATACATCCATAATCCTTCACATGCCATTCCCGCATTTTTCTCAATGCCCGGGCGAAAATCAACCGACAAACAAAACAGAGAGAGTTCAAAGCACGTAACTCTGTTCCAACAATATTTTCAATGGTTTGTAGGGCTCTTCCAGCTACAACCGAGAGTTTATTTGAAAGTGAGAGTCAAATGTAAATATACTACTTTGAAAACAAGTGAAGGTAATACACTGCTTTCAAACCACACTCTTCAGCATCCATCCTTCATTTACTATTGACACTAATAAAGCAAACACATGCGTACATCTCTCTTCGAAGATTTATTACCTGAGTTCAACTTCATTATTTCAATCAGAGAATAATATCCTCACACAATCGCGTTCAAACTAGACGTAATGTGGTAGAGAGTAAAAGTATTCAGTAGCTTATGCAGATTTCCTGAACTCAACTCAAGAAATTATTCAGTCTTTCCACTTTCGTGAGGGTTGAATAACCTATCTATTCATTACTATCGGCGTGTAATATTACGATAATTGGATGCAGTACTTGAATAGCTGAGCTGTTCAAGATTTATTGGAGTTTATTCATAGTTTAATCAACTCTAATTATGCGCTATTCATGTTGTAGCCTATGCATTTCTAATTACATTCAGAATATTTATTAGAATCTCCATTGTTATCGAAGAAATTTTCTTTGGATCAGGTCATTAGCTGATCACTTAGTAAAGAGTTTGAAAAATGGTAGAAGAATTATTTATTTTCATACTGCACGGTACTCGGTACAATACATCACTTGCGCCGCACTTGTTCCGAACATTATGTAGTCATAGATTAAATAAATAGATTAGAAAATAAATAAAAAATAATTACGAGCTCCTCTCTGATGTAGTGAACGAGTTTTTCAACTTACTTTCAATATTGCAATTTCTAAGAATTGTTAATTACTTATAACTTCAACTATTAGAGCTGCGTTTACACCAAAGTTATCAGAAAAATGTTAATAACTTAATCCTTATAGATTCTATTGGATTGTACCACAGAATAGCACAGAAGGCTAGCGGAATAGGACTTTCTGTTCATGCGTAATCGAGGTAGTTCCTTTGCCAGATTGCAGGTAGCGCGCAGAACCCTACTCCGGTCTCGCACACCCCCCTTCCGCACTCCGTCCTCACAACAACTCTATCACCCACTCCACTGACAGGTAGTCGCCCCTCACTCCTTCACACTATCACACACACACACACACCACACAGATGCACACACACAGTCAACTCGGCACCAGACACCTGTCAACATGTGAAGCAATTATAGGACTATTGTGATAATAATATTATTCAACCGCCTTCTGTTTTCTTTGCATTTCATCCCAACATTCTCACAGCTGAATCATGACTGTATCATTTATATTACTCTGTGTTCTGTAAGAATGAGAATTCTATGTAAAGAAGAAGTAAAGGAATAAGAAAAAGAGAAGAAAAAGAAGAAGAAGAAGAAGAAGAAGAAAATATGAAGTTTTCAGTTCATCATCTTCTAAATATTTATTATTTTCTATCACTATTGTATAGTATATCTTCATCTTTCTTATCCTCTTCTCCTCCTTCATGATCCACTAATTCTTATTTCTCTCATATGCTACTCCTTCTTCTTCTTTTTCTCTTCCTCCTCGTAGAAGAAGAAGAAGAAGAAGAAGATTTCTCCCTTCTTCTTCCACTGTCTAATCTTCTTCATGTTCTACCACTTCTTATTTCTATCTTGCTACTCCTTCCCATTCTTCTCTTTCTTCAATGAGAAGAAGAAAAAATAAAAAGAAGAAGGAGAAGAAGAGGAAGAATAGAATGATGGAGAAGAGGAGAAGAAAAAGAAGAAGATGAGTAGATGATAAGAATAAAATGACGATTTTGAGTAGAAGAAGAAGAATAAATAATAGAACATGATGACAAAAAGATAATAGTAAGAAGCAGAAGAAGGAGAAAAAGAAGAAGAGCTACAACATGATGATGAAGAAAAATAAGTAGGAGATGAAGAGAATAAGATAACATGAGAAAAGAAGAAGCTGATGTATTACTATTATTACATTCATTTAAACTACATAAGTCACCCAATCCATAATATTTGGTGAAGCTGAATTTTTGCAGGATGTTAGTATACATAATTAATAGCCTGGAATCACAATATACTCATTTTTCTCTCACTTGCTCTATAAGGTCAACTTTTGTAAAGATATCCAATACTCCAGAATCATTACCCGAAAAATGTTGCGTTTTCGGAACTAATTATCAAAACTGCCCTTTTTCACTATCTCGTAACTGGACTATTATTAACTAATGAGCTGTTTAACATGCATTTGAACATGAAGATTCTGAATTTATCACTTTTATACCCTGGCCACCATGGGCGCCGACTTATCAAAATCTTTGGGTGGGCTCATTGGTTAGGGGTCTGGGGAGGGGTTTTTTCCATATAATGATCAGAATTTTTTGTGGACTCAGCCCCCCAAAATATTTTTTGGGTGGGCTCCACAGCCTACCTACCTACCTACCTACCCAGACCTTATGGAATCGGCATCAGTGCTGGTCACTTTTTTGAAAACTGAGTATCCTACCATTATAATATAATGGAGAACTTCGTTTCTCTGATACCTTTTTGGCTATTTCATTTTGTGTTTCACACAGAAAGGACTTGTCACGGTTGATTATAAGAATCGTTCAATGGTGGGTGTTGAGCTTTGAAAATGCTGCTTTTGTTTATTGAAGCCCCGCTTATGCTGGGGGTGCTACAGGCTGGTTGTTGTCTTGTTGAAGACAGTCTGCTGTTTGTCCTCTTTCTGGATGGTTGATTGTGTTGTGATAGTTTCGTGTTTGCCGTCTTGGTCTCGAGCAATTGACTAAAAGTGAAGAGACTAAGTTACTCGCCAATGTGAATAATCGAGCTTCCGCGATGTCATTTACAGTGTGCTCTTACAAAGGCTGCACAAACAGTGCAGCAAAAATCAAAGGACTGAAGATGTTCCGTTTTTCCAAATCTTTATCAGAAATTTGGATACGTCATACAGGTAAGAAAATTTCATAATTCTCATAATAATATACCGGATGTTTCATGAGTGAGTTTACCAAGTAAGTGTATATTTTAGGAGCAAGTGACCAAGGGAGCAAGAATCTATTCATATCGCTATATTTGATTGAAACTAATACACTGCACATAGGTTGTAAACTTGAAAGAATTTTGAAAATGCTCTCCACTCACTTCAATTAATTTTTTATATCATTTTACAATGTTGAGAGATTTATAAGTAGACCTTTACACTTAGAACAATCTGCATGTATTCTAATTCTCTAGTAATGATTAGCCTTCAATTCTAGCATTTATATTTAGTTGTTAGCCTCTAATTATTCTTAAACTTCAAGGAGCTGCTAGAAAAAACTCAATGTAAAATAATTTGACAAATTTATGACTGAACTTAAGTTTGTGGCCTAAGCCCGACTTAAATAAAACACTGATGTCTCTCTGCTTGAATGCTTGCTACCATCGGACTCCCCAATGCTTAATGCCCCCAAACAGAAAACTCTAACGGTGTAACATCCGGGTTGTGGGCATATTGTTCCATTCAATTAACCTTGGTAAACTCACACAGAAAACTCACGCAATTCATTAGATGTCAATTAAAGGAAGAAACTTTGTAATCAGAAATCAGACCCATGTTTTCCATTTCGCCAATCAACATTCAATATCATTATTTTATAACAATAATAAACATCATCAACATAATGCAATGCTAATTTTAAGATCTGTTTACCAAGATTAATAATAAATTTGGAGACACATTAGAGCTCGTTTCACTTTCATTGCACTTAATAAAATTATTATTTATTTTATTGTTATAACATATTAATATTTATTATCACGTAATATCATGAAACTTGAGTAGTTTTTTTTTAGTTTATGAATTTCCTACTGGACTGACTGCTAAAAAAAGTATCAGAAAAGAAGAGAAATGAACATCATAACTTGATATTTGACCGAGCGAAGTGAGGTCTAAGATTCATGTCGACGGTTAGGCATTTCTCTTAATGTTTACATGTTAGAATGTTTACATGTTTAAATGTTCAAATGTTTATAAGTTGCGCATTTACGGCGAAACGCGGTAATAGATTTTCATGAAATTTGACAGGTATGTTCCTTTTTAATTGCGCGTCGATGTATATACAAGGTTTTTGGAAATTTTGCATTTCAAGGATAATATGAAAGGTAAAAGGAGCCTCCTTCATAAGTCGATATTACAGTAAAAGTCAGATTAAAGAATTATTCATCATAAATCAGCTGACAAGTGATTACACAGATGTGTGGAGAAGCCAGTCTATTGCTGTATTTCCATAAGGTCTATAGTTTCAATCAGGTGGATGAGAATACTGCGTGAGGTCTACTGTTCACAAAACTGCTAGTAGTTCTGTGAACAGTAGACCTCGCACAGTTATACACCAACTATTCATTTGATCAGATCATGCTTACACAAGATTTAATTATCATATAACGCTCTCCGGAATTTAGCGCGAGAAAACCAGAAGACATCTAGGCGCCCAGACGAGCTGTTATAAGTTCTTTGCATCCTATTTATTAGGATACAATTTATAGTCATGCAATTTATAGTCTTCACAGCTGTTAATTTTTTACCAAGTTACATTGAGATATTGAATTGCATGCTTCATGGCATGCAATTTATAGTCAACTCGACAGCTGATTTATGATGAATAATTCTATAGTCTGATTTTTACTCAAATATTGACGTATGAAGAAGGCTCCTTTTTCCTTTTATATTATCCTTGAAATGCAAAATTTCCAAAAACCTTGTATATATTATGTCGACGCGCAATTTAAAAGGAACATACCTGTCAAATTTCATGAAAATCTTTAACCGCATTTCGCCGTAAATGCGCAACATAAAAACATTTAAACATTGAGAGAAATTCCAAAACCGTCGACTTGAATCTTAGACCTCACTTCGCTCGGTCAACTAGTCCGTTAGTCAATTACAATCATAATATCGGGGACCGAGCTTCGCTCTGGAGTACTGAAGCATAAAAAATGCATTATGAAAGAATAAATTATAATAACATTCATACAGAAATGTTCTATCTAATAAAATTTATCTTTATTTTTCTCGAGCAACTTTGTAAGTCTTCTTCTACAAAAGTACATAGCTTTCAAGTACCACCAACAACTACAATATTTATCTTAATTTTTTTTTATAAATTCACTTTTGAACTCTTAGATCTTCCAGAATGCTCGATAATGTGAGGGCATACCGATTTGGAGATAGAGAACTATCATTAATTTGATACTACGAGAAGAGATACTCTATAAGGAATTAATAGATTTAATCACAGAATTAATATAGCAAATTATTATAGAAGATTTCTCTGATTTAATTTGGCAACATTTGAAAAGATGAATGGCTTCAAAGGTTTTCTACTGCAGGTTTTTTATTCAAATTTTTAATTTTTAAGGTTGTCATCCTTTCGTAGTCTTTCAAACAGGCATTCAACCAATCCACTTGTCTTAGAGAATTATCATTTTTTTAGAAGGAATATAAATATTGTAGGGTACTTATAGTATGAATTCATAATCATACGTAGCCTATACTTTTCAATTAATGATTCATTTTTATTAAAAACATTATTATCGGATCATGAAGAGTTTGTTTTCCTTTTCACAAATAAAAAATAAAGAATGAGAGTTTAACAATAAGAGAACAAGTATCATTTGAGAATTCCTCTCACAAATTATAAATGAGAAATATGTGTTTCACAATACGAGAGCAAGTATTCAATACAATTCTCAATTATTGAATTTCTAGAAAAATTGAAGATAAAAATTGTATGAATTGTATGAGATGTTGATGGGACTTGAAAGTTATTTACTTTTTGAGAAAAATACTTACAAAGTTGCTCAATTTAACATTAAAAAGATAGGAAGAATAGATATTTAGAGCACCAATGACGTCACACCGATCATCTGACTCTGATCATTAAAATATTGAGATGCGCGTGGCCAGTACCTTCTATTCTAGGTACCTGGGTACCTAAATAATTTAGATCAAATATGTTAAAGTGACAGAGTTATATTTCATTTCAAATAGGATCCTTAATGAAACCTACTGTCAAATTATTCTTGTAAGAGAAATATTTATGTTTTTATAATTTTCATACACTCTGTAGCCTATAATTAAAAGTTGCCGGTTTCAAAGATTACAATATAATAGTTCTTCAGTGAGTTCTCCAACCCAGGGGGTCACTAGTATTTATCACTACTTTAATGTTATAAGAAATTCCTCACGTCGTGGCAGAGAGAATATAGTGTTATGGAGCCTACATGTGTAAATTGTAAATCATCAATATGTTGATGTCCTTTCATCCAATATGTATCTTTTTTTTCCAGGAAATTCTGATTTGATTGGACTATCTCCAACAAAATTGAACAAGCTAAAGAGAGTCTGTGAGCAGCATTTTCGAGAATCGGATATTCTGCCAAGTGGCCGATTGATGAATGGCGCTGTTCCATTGTGCTACGTTGCACCAGAAGTAATACCTGGCCCTTCACACCCACCACTTGTTCCAGAATCCCCTACACCGACTCTAATAGATCATCATCCACTCCCCGAAAATATAGAAATATTAGTGCATTGGGTAATCCTCCCGTCTCGCCATCACCAACTTCTCCATCACTCAGCACCCCATCTGGCAAGTTTTGGGTGAATAATGTATCACCATCGCCAAAGCTGAAGTCGGTGAATAGAGCTTTATTTGGTTCATCGAATAAGAGTTTGGAAGAGAAAGTGAAAGTGTTGTCAACGAAGGTTGCAGTCTTGAGAAATAAGTTAGCTAGTAAGAGAGCAACTATTTACAGGTTGAAGAAGCAATTGAAACAAAAAAGGGTTTCTGACTCTCAAAAATTTGCTTTGTTGAATTTCCCCCTCCGAAGTGAAGAAGCTGCTATCGTGTGGAGAATGCAGAAGCATAAAAAAAATCAACCATGGTCGAAAAAGGAGAAGATGATCAGCACAACTCTCTATTTGGTTTCTCCTGCAGCCTATAAGTTTCTCAAACAAATTATGATTTTTCCAGGCATCAGCACTATAAAAGCTTGGATTTCTGAGAAAAACTCCTATAGAACTGGTTTCAACAAAGATCTAATGGAGAGGATCAGAGCGAAGGCTCGGTGCATGTCATCAAAAGAAAAGTCATGTGTTCTTATGTTTGATGATATGGCTATCAAACAGGCCTTGGAGTACTCGACAAACTTGGATATCATAGAAGGATATCAAGATATAGGAAATTATGGCCGTGATTGTCATTTAGGCAAGCAAGCAACAGTTTTTATGATTCGGGGCCTCTATTATCAATGGAAGTTACCAGTTGGTTATTTCATAACTGAGAAAGGACTGTCAGGCGATAAAACTAAAACTCTGTTGCTTGATTGTGTAACGTTTCTCGAAAATGCAGGTCTTGATGTTAGAGCTGTTGTTTGCGACCAGTGTACCACTAATCGTAGTGCATACAAGCAGCTTGGAGTAAGTCCTGCACGGCCATATTTTGAAATGAGTGGAGGACGAGTTGTCCATGCACTTTTCGATGTTCCTCATCTTGTTAAATCAGTTCGAAACAACCTCCTCACACATGATTTTATAATGGATAACAGAGTTATATCATTCAGAGACATCGAGGAGATGTATGCAATTGATTCCAGCAGTGGGTCAACGAGAGCTGCTCACCAGTTGACACCAAGTCATATCTGGCCGAATAGTTTCCAAAAAATGAAGGTTTCGCTTGCAACACAAATTTTCAGTCATACAACAGCAGCTGCTTTGAAAACTGTGGTAGCAACTGGTCAATTGAGAAGTGAGACAGCATTGGATACAGCTGAATTTATTGTGCACATGAATTCCCTCTTTGATGCCCTAACAGTAAGAAGAAATTATCGAGAAATCCAGACAATTCTGCTCTAAGCAAAGACAATGTTCATGTAAACAGTATTTTGAAGACATCATTAGGGATATTCCAAAAACTCGAAAAAATCAATGCAAAAAAAAAGAGGCCACCGTGCTTTGAAGGATTTTTGTTAACAATAAACTCAGTGTTGTCTCTAATCGATGCTGAGGGAGTGGAATACCTACTCACTTCTCGATTGAATCAGGACCCAATCGAGAACTTATTCTCGTCAATTAGACAAAGGGGTGGATGGAATAGGAATCCAACAGTTCGGGTTTTCAGAGGATCTCTGAGACTATTCAATTTGAAGTATTTGATGGAGCCACCTAGGACATCAAGTTATACTTTGGATGAAGATGAGATACTTATCATTGACCAAAATGAAAAGATGGAAGGAATAGTTCCGGAAACTCTAGAAGATGTTCAGTCAGTGGAAACCATGTCAATTGGATCTTCCATGAATCTTCTTCATGCTCGGAAACTGATGAGACATCCAGGAGCCTCCCAGGAATAGACAACTTCGAAGCAACCACGTTAGAGAGCTGTTCACAAACGTATTTTGCTGGGTACTTGGCTTACAGATGCTATCGGAAATACGTTTGTGAAAAATGTCTCAACTCACAATGTGATATGAACTCCAATCTATCTAGCGCTGAAGAACTTCTAATTATGAATAGGACGTTTTCTAGTATGAGACTGCAAGAAGGAGGTGGGTTGAAAGCACCATCGAAAGCTTTCAATGAAATAGTCAGCCACTCATTGAAAATGTACAAGGCTTTTTTCAAAAAAATCTCATTCAAGAATAATGTAGTTGCACGACTAATGAAAATCACCATCAAGAAAATCGATTTTTCAGATATTGATGATGAGTGTCGAAAACACTACATGTTCACCTTGAAATTGCTCTTCAGAGTATTGATTTTCAAGCAGTGTCGGTGGGTAACATCATCCTGTAAGAAGTCATCCATTGAAAAAATGAAAGTTTTGCAAAATATTTGAGGCTTTGGCATCTATGATTAGAACATTTTCATTATTTGGTTACAACCTTGGTAACCAAGCCCAGGTTGTAAAGTTTCGACCCTCAGGAGAGGGCGGGGTAATTGGGTGTCATCCAGCTTTAGCCTAACTCTACCCTGTTAGATTGACAGCTCATCCCTGGGTAGGGCCAACACAATTTGAAAATGTTCTCATCTGCAATCATAATGTCTATTGCTGCAACATTAGAAATCTAGGTCTCCAGCATGTAAAAATTGTATAAATAGTGAAATAAATAAATAGACGTTTATTGTAATATATGTATATACATAACTTGAGTTATATCATAAGAAAGTAATATTATATCAAAGAAAGGGAAGTTTGTCATGATAAGTTAGGAATTGGAAAAATTGTAATATAAGTAGAAGTAGAACAAGTAGGACTAAAAATGCACCTGCCAAAATTTGTTAATAATTTGAATTACTCAAGTTCCTGTATAAATTGTAGTATATGTATATACATAAAACAAGTAGCATTAGAAATGAACATATGAGAGTTTTATAAATTTGAACTAATAAGTTATCATGTGTAAATTGTAATATATTATGCATGTATGTAAACAAGTAGCACTAAAGATGTACATATCAAATTTTGAATGAATTGGAATTATCGATTGATTATTATGTAAATTATTGTAATATGTTATATTTGTATATTCATATAAAGAGTAGCACTAGAAATGAACATATGAGAATAAATTACATAAATTTGAATTAATAAGTTGTCATATAAATTGTAATACAGTATATGCATTATACTTAAAAAATGTATGTAGCACTAAAAATGTACATATCAAATTTATATGGATGGAAAATGATTAATTATTATATGAATTGTAATATATGTATATACGTAACACAGCCGCAAGCCGGTCCCTAGCCCGGGCCCAATCTTTGCGGTTGGGGAATGTGGAGGGGTTGTACTTAAATTTATGGAATTCAACTTTCAATATTTTGATGTGATTCAGTTCATGTACAGATTTAGAATATAATTTGAAATTACTAGACTGCATAAACCTGTGGCACTAAGAGATGATTACCATGATTTTATTTTATAACTTCAAATCTCACATCAAAAAATCTATTAATCTAATATTTTGATGAGAATTTTTTTCACTGGGGATGATGCCCACGTCATGGTTTGTATAAGGGTGATGAGACTGATGATGATGATGATAATGATGAGAGCCGTGACCTGATATGTGTGAACATTCTTATGTTCTCCTGGGTCCCCAAAAACAAATAGAGACTTTTTCAGAGATTCGACCGTATTTCATAACAAAGCTTACCAGACCTTTTTTGAACAAAGACAATTTTTGGATAGAACATGTTTTTTTCAAAAGAGGACTGGTTGTCTGTCCAGTCTGAAACCTGGAAGAAATTGTTAGTTTAACTTCAACAATAAGAATATAACAATAGTTAACACTCACACTTCCTCCTACTCCATCACCTCCTTCTTCCCCTTCATCTTCTTCTCCTTCTTCTTCTTCTTCTTCTTCTTCTTTCTTCTTATTCTTCTTTTTCTTCCTCTTCTTCTCCTTCCTCTTCTTCTTCTTCTACTACTACTACTTCTTCTCCTTCTCCTCCTCTTCCTTCAGCTCCTCCTCCTCCATTTTTATCTTCATTTTATTCATCTCCATCTTATTCTTCTTCTGCTATTTCTTCGTGTCTTCTTATTCTTCTTTTTCTTCTAGGAGGAGGAAGAAGAGGAGGAGAAAAAGAAGAAACAAAGAAATAGCAGAAGAAGAATAAGGAGAAGAAGAAGAAAATGAAGATGAGAATGGAGGAGGAAGAGAACGAGAAGAAGATGAAGAGCTGAGAATAATAGTGGAAGAAGAAGTGAGAAGAAGGATAATAATTATGAGAGGGAAAGAAAATGATCAGAAGTTCTTCTTTTTCTTCTCTTTCTTCTCCTTATCTGTCATATCCCATCAACTCCTCCTTCTCTTATTATTATTATCATTATTATCATCATCTCATCCTACTCTTTTCTACTCATGATCATCAAATAATATTTTCTTCTTATTTTTCTCATTATTCTTATCATCCTCCTTTTCTTCTCCTATCATATTAAAGAACTTATCATATCAACAGATTATAGAAAAATAGAAATTATATATACTCATAATTCAGCTCTAGAGTTGTCAGAGCAGAAAGCTACATATCACAAAGGAATGAAATTGTTTGTCTTTTATAATAGGCCACTAATTGGCCTTTGGTTGTGCTTGCAATATTATTCTTGAGGCTTCCTCAGAAATGAGTTGAAAGCCTGGCAGGCTGCCAGATGCAGCTATAAAAAACCGGATCAAAAGACTGACACTCTCCTTCCATATTCCCATGCCAGCCCACTTTTCTCCTTCCACTCATTACAAGCCGTTACAAGCGACTGTTGACATGCTTATGCAATCTGGTGGGACAATGCAGAACTAACTTATGCTAACTTATGCGTGATATTATAAATGCACTACGTTGTTATTCTCATTATGAGTTTTCTCTGATTGTACATAACTTATCAAGCACATGATGGACATGACTGTGTTTGTCAAGCTCCGTTCAATCTAATAGAATATAGAAGAATTAAGTTATTAACATTTTTTTTTTTTTTTTTGTTTCGAGTATTTTGTTAATAACTTTGGTGTAAACGCAGCTTTATAACTCCAATTACTTATAACTTTGATTACTTATTAACTATGAATTTATTGTTTTTGATGATTATAGATGTTGTATAATTTGAACAGGTTGGAACAAATAAGGTCAAATTTAAACAAGAATATAGATAAGGAAGGAATTTGTCGATGAAACAGTGAGTATAGTGGATGAAAAGAGTATATGGATAATAACGTTTTCCATGTGATATTCTGCAATAATTGTGATATTTTGGGTCAACGTTGTGATATTTTCTGTCTACTAACTTTGATTTTGGGTTGCACGTAAAGAAATAAGCAACCGAATTCATATAGCTCCGTTAATTCGTATTCAGTACATAGCACACGAACAAGAATGAAAATTATCAAAACTATGAAAATTTATTCAAGGAATTTCATAGAAATTAGAACCTGTATGGAGTATAGAAAAAGGAGAAAGACCTTGTGTGAAACCGAGAAAGAGGTGCGCAAAAGAAAGAGGTGTTGAAAGAGAAAGAAATAGAAGGAAGGATTGGAAGTATATTGTAGATAAAACAACAAAGAGGAACAGAGACATATGTATAGAGACAGGTAGGCCTATAGAGGGACATTGTTGGAGTTTCAGCTATGATTGACAGCCAGGTATGAAGTAAAGGGCATTTTAACTGTTAACAGCTCTTCAATTGTCGATTGTAATTTCCAGACATTATTGTTTTCACCTAGACAAACCTTTTCTATGAATAGCCACAATTCCTTAAATACTGTACTTGAGCACTTCCTAGAAAAATTGTTCTTTCTTGTATTGAATACCTGGGTGTCACTGACCTTCCCTCACAATAAACTCATTTTCAACCTTTTGTAAAAGCTATTTCCACTTCTGGTGATTGTGTACGGTAACTGTTATTTCGTTGTTATTCAGAAGGTTCAGAGTTATTCGAAGGTTTCCTCCCTTAATGAATAGAAAGTTTTTGGTTGAGTCTTGGAAGTTGAAAATGGAGTGTATTTGATTTATTCTCTTACAAAATAAGAAATAATATGGTTGTCTCTTTTCTGTCGAGGGCTATTTGCAATATAAATGGAATAAAAATCTTTTTTTGAATCATTTTGTGATAAAATAATTCAAAGAAAGTGTACTGAAATGTTTATTTCTATTAAATAATATGTTTGTAACACTCAGGAAATAGAATGTTCTTTGTTTGAATCCATTTTGTTTTTTGTCTTGGACTATTTGTGTTTTGTGAATCCATTCTTCTTGAAACCCAATCAATTACTTTCAATCTCCAATCCAGTAGTATAATTCATCTACAATTCATTTATTCAGAAATCTACCTCTCTCTTCTCACTCTAATACTCGCTCTTGGCTTAGATTCCCCTAATTCTCCTGAATATCCTTTCATTTCCTACCCTTTTTTGTATTTAGGCGTGATCTTTTTTGCTTCACATATTATGCAATTCATCTTTTCTCTCATCTTTTTTACTACATTAAAAGTAGTAGTCATCTTTCATCATCATCCCTCTCACTCATCACCCACGCACAAACCTAAGAGCTTATGTGGGCATCAAATTTCAAATTCAATTTTTTTTGTCAATCAAAACAATTGCAATTTAAAAGAAAATAGTATACATCACAGAAAATATAATCAGAAAACTCAGTATCACCCTCAGTATAATTATTATTATAAAATTCATTACTAAAGCTCTAGATCTCTCCATCTTTATTTTGAATCTTCTTTTATCCAAATAAAATCGCATCTTCTTCTTCTTCACCCCCATTTCCAACGCCAGTATTCTATGTACATAGACTGTATTTTGATCCTATTTCGTATTTCATCCGACTCATCTATGATCTGTTTCCTATTATCTATATTTCTATCTACTTTCTATCCCATTTTCATTCATTCTGTAACATAAATTCTATTTCATTTTTTGTTTATTAAGGATTTTTCTGATTATATTTTCTGTGATGTATACTATTTTCTTTGAAATTGTAATTGTTCATCATCATCATCTTACGTACAAGGATTAGGTTAATACCTGTTCCGACTTACAAACAGCTTATTAATATCTATATTTCAATTACAAAATTACGCTATAATTTATACAAGTGGTGTATTTATTGCCATCTCTTCCGTGGACTACCAATAGATCTTTTCCCTGTCGGTTTATAGTTCAATATCTGTAGAGGAAGCCTTTCTGCCGGCATTCTTTCCACTGGTCTTTCCACTGCTTCGGTATTGTGTGACTTTTTCCAACAAGCTGTAAATTCCTAGCTCTGCTCGGATATCATCGTTTCTGATGTGGTGTCCCTTCTATCGCAGCCCTTGGTTCTCCGGAGGAATCGCATCTCCGCCGCCTGCACTCTACTCTCTAGGGGTTTAGTTGTAACCCACGACTCGCTTCCGCTTGTAATTGTTTCGATTGACAAAAGAAATTTGAATTTGCTCCGCTTCAATATCTATTTGAAATTTCAATCGAAAATTATTATAATCAATTTAAAATTTGATGCTGTTTCCGTGTTTTGTGTTTATTGGAATAAATAAAAAGTGTATTCGAATTGTGCGTGGAAGACTACTGTAACCTTCAATTCGGACTGTGTCATATTATCGGGACGATGACAAACTGGGCTGACGACAAAGTGGGCTACCGACAAAGTTGCACGCCGTCAGACTTGGCTGCATTACTTAGAGTGCAAGTTTGGCGGTGCATGCAACGACAAACTGGCACTCCTCTGATTTTGTCACTAAACGACAAAGTTACACGCCGTCAAACTATGCAACGACAAACTGGCACTCCTCTGATTTTGTCACCAGACGACAAAGTTGCACGCCGTCAAACTGGGATGCATTCCTTAGAGTGCAAGTTTGGCGGTGCATGCAACGACAACTGGGCTGGAAAACCAGCATAGTTAGTCGTCGGCCCACTTTGTAGCTAGCACAGTTTGACGCGTTCCCATATTACCTACATTCGTTAGGAGAATAGCACACGAATTTTCTTATCATTCCTCTTCCAATGCTATTTACATTCAGTGTTATTTGAATAAAAGGATAAAGAAAGAAGAATTCAATCTTATCTTTGCACTCCTCTTCCCAACCACCTCTTCCTTTATCACCTCTCCTTTCTCCCTCACATTCATCAAATCTTATTCCTCACCTATCTCATTCATTCAGCACAGACCTACCCTACACTACCACTGAGATGATGTGAACTCAACGTAATCCGCAGCTATTGAAAAACTCATTTAATCCGGACACCTTTTCATCCCCATTCCTCTACCCCTCTTCTTTCTCTACCTCTCTCATCATACCCTCTCTCTCATCCCCCTCCTCACCATCTCTTTTAACCCCCTGACCTCCCTTTCTTCTAAATTCCGGGGAGCGTGACCCACAAAAGCGCAGAGAATGAATAAGAAGAGAAAGAAAAATCAACCCAAAAGCAGCAAAGTTGGTTTATAGTGAGGTTCACTGTCAGTATTCCTTATATACTGCATATTCACTCCCCATTCAACAAACGCTGACAGTTTATAGTGGTACAAAACCACGACAGCTCATTAATCTTGATCTTTAATGCTTTTGATGCGAGCGGCTTAAAAAGTGAACAAGCAAGCCAGCTGCTTTCTCCGGGGTTGACACAGCCAGCAGCAGAACAGTCCGAGTCAATCATTTCAATTACTCTGTGATTCATGAAATGTTTTCAGCAGATTGTCAAAGCTTGTTGTGCTATTATTATGGGAGCTCACTCCCCATTGATTTTTGTCAGCAACTATTGTGATGCTGCCTTACAACATTGTCGCATTCAATTTGTCGTCGGGGTTTGTGTATACGTGTTCTTGTTGTTTGTTACCTGTTCAATTGTTGGTGTGTTTATCTGGACTTGTTGATGAAACCGTAAATCCGTTACAGTTCATAGATGATGATAATATCATGGAGAAGATAGCGTAGAATATACAGTCTTTTCTCTATATGATGGAACCGTTGTTGGTTATATTATCTTCATGAATCCGTTGCAGATTATAAATAGATGATTATAATACATATTACAGAGAGGATGGCTTAACCCTTAAGGTGCGTACAGATATACGCGCCGCGAACATGAGCAATTCACTTCTAATCAGCTGACTATATCTGTATTTTTACAGAAACGGTAAGATACAGATATAAAAAGCTTGGCATCAGCTGGTTGATAGTGAATTGTTCATGTTCGCAGCGCGTATATCTGTACGCACCTTTAGAATACCAACGGGACAATATGTCCCAGCAGAAATGACCAACCTCAGACAACAACTGGGACAATAGAAGTTCCAATAGAAGTTCATCAAATCCCAGTGGGTGAATAGATCATCTAAACTACACAGTAATGAATCCCAGCGGTAGTCTAGGGTCTATTCTGTAAAATACATCAGCTGTTTAGAACTATCAGATCGCCATATTATTGTGAATTGAGGTTATATTGTGGTTATATACTCTCATGAATGCATGTGTCAGATGCTGGTTTTGTGCAGAATCAAGCTGTTCTAATGTGTGATTTGCAGTGTCATTTTGAGTTGAAAGTAGTCTAAGTAAACAACTTCATTAATAATGTCAATAATAACATGTGAAATTGAAATTGCAAAGCTATTTACTAAATTTTATTCATTTTATCGTGTTTTTTGTATTGGGACATATTATCCCAATGGTAAAATTCGTTATTTGGTATTTGACGGGACAAGCTTCATAGACCCTATTTGGTAGTCTAAGGGTTAAGACTATTAAACAGACTCTTGTCTATGATGGAGACGTTGTTGAAGATACTGCATCTTTCTTTTAAATAATTATTAGATGACTTTAGGGTAACGTCATTATCATTATCGAAATATAAGATCTTGAAGATTTAACATTTCTCAGTATTAAACCTGTCTCACATAAATCCGATTGAAATCACATTCATCCTATTAAAATCAGATCAAACTCACATTTATCTGATTGGAATCAGATCAAGGTCACATTCATCTGATTGAAATCATATATCATGATCAAAAAGATCTGATTAAAATGATGAGATTTGATCATTTCCCAGTATTGTACGCGACTCACATTCATAATATTTCAACAGCTTCTGTCATAATTTACACACTACAATTTTTTTTTTTCATTGATAAAATGCATCGGAAGGTCTAATAATAACTTGATTTTTCCCAGTACTGTTCAAAGTAATATCAGTTATCACTTATGAATAAAAAAATTTCAAATTTCAGTACCCTTTTAAAATTGTTTAATCACAACATGTTTCGGATATATAATGCCAT